>NC_090892.1:52125327-52182827 GCF_036669925.1 Montipora capricornis | reverse complement strand
TGTTCAAACTCTGTCATAATAATGTTGGCCAGTACTAGACCTACAGAGACTCATGCTCACCCCATCAGTTTGTTCGAATAATTTGTTGTTACATGAGAACACAGTTTCACTACAGGTATCAAGAATTAGCTTACAAAGCGTAGATTTCTTGAGCTTTGTATCAATCAGCTTTTTGCTAAAGATTCTCTCTAAAATAGTATTGTTGGAGAGTAATATTTGTGAAAAGCAATTCCATATCGAGGGAGACAAACTTGTAGCCTTGAATAAATAGATTTAGAGGTATTGATTTGATTCAATTCACTACATCAAAAGTATCCTTTAAAGTGAATTCGTTCTGAGTACGTGGCTGCAAAAGTTCGCTTATATATTTACCAACAAAGTAGTGCATAATGCCTGTGGTGTCAATTATAAGGCGCAACTTTGATAAGCAGTCAAACAGTTTGTGGATCTTAGGAAGGCCATGAACACGGGCAGGTCTAACATTCCATGGGTGAATTTTCTTGTACGTGTGTTTGTCCAGTTAGCCACATTTAACGAGGGAGCGGAGATGTCACTGAACAGCAGTAACGCAGCGATTGGATCAGTATTCATGGTTTTAAACTTTCTACGATCAGAGAAGACTGTTCATTGATTTCACATAGTTGTCTTTGGGAATCAGGACTACACCTTCTCCTTTATCTGGTTTTGAAATAACAGTGGTGATTTGTAGCTTCTTAATGATCTTAATGTGCACACTACTCTGTTGGTAAATATATAAGCAAACTCTTGCAGCCACTCACCCAGAACGAATTCACTTTAAAGGATACTTTTGACGCAGCCAATCGAATCAAATCAATACCTCTAGAGCTGTTTATTTAAGACTACAAATTTGTTTCCCTCGATGTGAAATCGCTTTTCACAAATGTTCCTCTCCAACAGATTCTCAATACTATTTTGGAGAGAATCTTTTATTAGCAAAAAGCTCATTGACACAAAGCTCAAGAAATCTACGCTTCGTAAGCTAATTCTTGATACCTGTACTTATTTTGGAGAGAATCTTTAACAAGAAGTTGATCGACACAACGCTCAAGAAATCTACACTTCATAAGCTAATTCTTGATACCTGTACTAAAACTGTGTTCTCATGTAACAACAAATTATTCGAACAAACTGATGGGGTCAGCATGGTACCGACTAACATTAATTGATTATTATGACAAATTTTGAACAGATAATCGTCAAACCTCTCATTGACCATAAATTGATAACATTCTACTGTAGAAATATTGACGACATGCGAATTAAACCTGATACAATCAATGTAATCTTAGACTACTTTCATAAGTTTAACAAGAACGTCACTTTACTTATGACTTGTTTGAAAACACCACCCCGCACTTTCTGGATATTAACATCTCACCCAATGGCATTGGAATCTACCGTAAAGACACCTTCTCCGGTCAATACACCAACTTTAACAGTTTTGTTCCTTGGCGTCACAAAATTTCTTGGATCAGAGCACTAGTCGACCACATCCATAGAATCTGCTCACCCAATAAGGTTAAATTAGAACTAAAATATCCAAAAAAGATCACCTTATGGAAAAGCTTTCTCTCGCATATTGCTCATACACTTATTCGCCACTTCTCCTCCAACACCTTCAACAAGAAACACACAACAACCAACAACTCTAAAGACAAAGAAGAACCCGTCACCATTTGACTTTCTATTCCCTATATTGGCAAGAAAACATCACAACTGCTACATTCCTTTAAACGAAAGCTGCACAGACACCTAAAAAAAACCTAACATCCAGTTCAGAATCCACAAGAAAACTACAAAATTGCTCTTCTACACTAACAACAAAAAAGTGCCACTTTAAAACAAATCACACGTTATCTACAAAATAATTCATTTATCCCAGTTGCCAATCATTATACATTGGCAAAACTGACAGAACCCTTCTTACCCAAAGACGTGAACACGCTGTTACTGATAAAGAGAGTGCAATTTATAAACATCTACGTACATGCAAACATTTAACCTTTATCCATAATTTATTCAATTTACGGGATATTTTAAATAACATCACCACACCAACTATTTCTGGCAACAATGGAATAGAAAAGTATCAGTATGCTCCCTTCCTAACAGGGCTGAAGAGATGCCACAGGCAGCAATTTCCTGCTCATATTTTATTAAGAAAAACTATTAAAGACATTACAATAAACTCATAGGGAAAACATAAGATACAAAATAAAGCAGGGGGAAAGATCAAATTGCTGAACAGAAAAAAACAGAAAGACTTGAGGTTTGGAAATGTTAAACCAAGAAGGCTCACATGGTAGGATGAATGTAAGAATCAAATAAGGTAGTCATGTGATAGAAAGTAACACTCTCCTCTGAAACGCTGCCCAGAATTTGCTTACCTGCATTATTGAATATACAAAGTTGTATCCATGACTAGGCTCGATGTCCACCGCTCACTCGAGTTCGGGTATCCTCCCCGAGAAGAGACCTAGCCGCAGTCAAAGGTCTTGAAAATGTCATGGAAAGAATCACGTCGCTGTATCATGTGGTATTAGAAAAATTGGAATCTTCACTTCTTTCTGATAACGTATTCAAACACCCTGATCAGAAGTAGGAATTCCTGGAGAAGAAAACGTGCAATTCCAACTGTAGAAAAATCAATAAAAAGAATATAACCAAAGAATTAACTGCCTGCTAGACTGCATTTTCTCATGTTTCTAATTCTGTACATAAAAACTTAGAGAATACAATAATTGAAGAATTTGCCAATAAATATATAGAAAAAAGCATCTGCAACTGGCTGTAAATTCAACAGCACATAATATTCATGGACAAGGTTGTTAATCAACATAAAATTTGTGTCTGTGAGGGACTTTACCACTGAATGGAAACATCAAGATTGACTTATGTGATCATATCATCACATCATATATCTTTCTTTACCCTCAGATTTTAGGGTAGCTTGCTGTAGCTAACATCTCCGTGCATTTATCCTCCCAATCATAATACACCACAGAAGAACTAGAGAGTCTAACCATTTGCAAATGTAATTACAAAGGCAGCACTTTCTCCTCAGATATTTAAAGACCCTAAGTGTTGGTCCGGCCGGAGTTGAACTCACGACCTCCCGCGTGACAGCCCGCTGCTCAACCAACTGAGCCACCAGTACATGGTCGCACACCAAACAATGATGTTTGAGCAAAATTTCAGCAAGCCCCTAATTTTTCCTGAATTAGCAACTTTACTTCTTTATATCTCTGCTTCTGAACAATGAATTTTTTTTCATTAATTTGAAACATTTGTCTTTCAAAAAAAATTGTGTAAAAAAAATTTTTTTTTTCCAGCTGACAACACAGGAACAGCAAATGCCTGCAGTAAGTCAACATTTTTATTATTTTTCCACAACCATAATGTGTAATGTACCAAAACTCCCTTAGTTCCCTATAGCATATCAGAGTGTGCTTCTTACAGTATCTTTTTTAATTAATATGACTAGTCTTCTTTTAAATATGATGATAATTTACTTCAAATTACCACATAGTAATATGTTGCTCCTTCAAATGATTTCACAAGTATCACAAGTAAAAGTATCTTCCCCAATAGTACATGAAGACTTGTTCTGACTCTTTACCTTTTTCAGCATTTTCTTCTATTGTGAGTTAACCTTTTGCACAACAATGATGTCCATCTATAAAACATCATTACCATCAGTCTTTTAATATCATTGCCTTATCCTTACCTTTAAATTATAATCTAAAAGATGTCTTACATATTGATCAATAGCAATAGCATTAGCCAATTAGTCAACTAAAAGAATCCTCAAGCAATTTTACATCATTATAGTTTTTGCACTAAATCCAATAACTAAACATTAGCTGCAATATCCAATTATAAAATGTAACAGACAGATACTGGTAAGCTAAAATTATTATTACTTACATAATAACAAATTATTCCTTTTTCTCCATCTAGCAACACAATATACTAAAAAAAGGAAAAGAGGTAATAAAATAAATAATATTTGTTACATGTGTACAGATACCCTACATTATTGCTTTATTTTTCTTTAGAAACAAATATACATACTTATTGCCGCTCGATCCAGTTTTTACTACTCGTTTATTACTTTTTCTTTGTTCATCAGTCAAAGTACAATCCACTTCATACTCCATGAATCTTTTCTCTGCTTCCACCAAACCATCATGACAAAGCATTGCAATCAAATACTTTTTGATCTCATACTTTTTCATTACACACCAATAATAGATCGTTTTCACGTGACGTCATCATTTTCTAAAATCCAAAACTAAAGAGCCACGAAAGTTTTTATCCTCATCAGGCATAAGAGGCGGTAAATTTGTATCCATTTGCAATTTTAAAGCTCAATAGCGTGCTTTGTTTGGAAACCAGAGCATTTTGAATTTCTGAGTTTAGCGGTGCGTGACACGAGGCGACGATCGAGTTTATTGAGAAATATATATTTATCTCATGGTTTTGAGCCTTTTTAGAATTTAAAGCATTAGGAAAAGTGCTTAGGTAAATAGCTGTCTGTTCAGTACAGATGATCACTCGCCTAGATAGCCAAAGTAAGTAACAGATGTTGACATTACTTTCCGGCCGCCATATTGGTGCACCACAGAAGTGCACCAACATGGCGTTTTCATACTGGGCTCTGTAAATTTCTGCGAAACATTTCGACGAATATCTGAAGTATGGGAAAACGTAGAGACCTAACACTCGGAGAAGTGTCTTCTTTATTTATCTCCTACAACATCACGAATTCTTGACTTTTTCCACTGGATGGTTTTCGATTTATTTTTTATTGCGTGACAGTGAAAACGATCTATAATTATCATTGCAACAACAAATTCATGGACCCCTAAAGCATCTACAACATCAAAAAATGTTATAATGGCACAAACATAGAAGCAAAACTCAACACAATTCTACAATGAAGTTAAGAAACACAATTTTTTACAGAAATACAGCAATCTTTCACAAAACACAATAATCTTTCTGGAATATAAAAGCAAACTAAAACAATAACATTTCAAAGTACATGTAGTGGTAACTAACCCTAACACTAGAACTAAACATGGGTAGTCCTTTTGTTCCCCGTCTCAGCTTCAGATACTTTCCATGCCTCTCCAACCACCTCAGCCTTTCCTGCTTGTATCCAATAAACCTCAATGGTAGTTTTCTGTCATGACTAGAACTGCTCCTCCTGCCAACGCCCTAACTGTCACTTCCAGCACATCTCCAACACGGTGGTTGTGGGGACAACCACCCTGGTGCTCAGTGTCCCAAAGAAACCCAACTGTAACATACCTCTGCCTCCATTGCCTGCACCATCCACACCTATCAACATTCCCTGCTTGACCTACAAGAATGAAATAACTCAATAAAGCCTTTCCAATTCTATTTACATGTCCATATGCTGGCTTTTGGCTAATTTCTAAATTCAGCAATTCAAATAACATTGGAAATATGACTAGTGGCAATCATTGTACTGTGTGGGGTTGTGACAACAATCAAAGGTACCCAGAGAAGCAAAAGATTCTTCCTCACATTCAAATATTAAGATTTTACCCACCCAAAAATAAGAATGATGTTTTGTCACAATCTACAGCTATGAATCATGGCAAATTCAAAGTTTCAATGAGTACAAAAGTCTATTGAAATAAATGTGTATGACGTTACACAACCTCTAAATGTCCTACAACAACTTTGTACAAAAGACAGTATAATTGTGGAAGCATTAAAACCTCAAAGACCCTCTCCAAAAATTAGATCTATAGAGAACTAGTATGAAAATGACACTTTTGTATTGGTTGAAGTCATAGTGAAGCTTGACAAATTTGCTTAAATCCAGTGACTTTAATACATATAATTCTACATGTACATAATAATTTCACAGAAGAAAAGATTTGTTTATATGTAACAACTGGGGAATATCAGATATGAATTCCCAGTGTTATCTAAATCTATCGAAACAGAAACGACTATATTTTATGGAAAAGGAGCAATAAAACAGCTGCCTCAAGGCACAAAGAGATTGAAACTGTTTGCTTGAGCAGAATTATCAGACTATACATTTATGTGACTGGACTCTCAGAGTTTTTAGAAAATAATAGTGGCTTCAAAACCCTTGGATTTTTGTCATTTTATAAACAAGAACTGAACCTTTGGATTTCCTCATGTTTTCCATCACTTACTTCATCCCTCCAAAGAGCAATAACTGTGTAAAAAGAATTTCCATCTCCTCTGACAACAGCTTCTCTCCTTTGAGGAAGTATATTTCCAAAAGCCATAATTCGTTTACACAAGACGTACCTAATAAGAAAACAGGCTAGACACACGGAACTACAACTAAAAAGGCTTCATTGGGTTATTTCCTCCAGATTTGTAGATTATTTTGTAATATGTCGAAACCATAACAAAATGTCAATTTCAAAATAAACCTTAGGGATCCTCATGCAAGCAAGATTACTTCAAGTGAATTTTACAGTGTATGTCATATTTCATGGTTACTCAAACAAAAACTTATACTTGCCTTGTATCAAAATTGCCCCAATCAATTTCTGATAAATTTGTGTCGAAAAGAGTGTTGATCTCTATCCAAAATAGTTTTTTCAATGTCAAAATAACTTTCTGCCATACATTTTCTTATATCGACTTGCAATGTTTGCCCCCTCACAATCTCAAAACCCTTTGCATATAAACAGAAATCCAATTACTGGCAACTCATTCATTGCCTGAACAACTTATCACTCACATTTTTAAATATTCAATTATCTTTTCCAGCCAAAAGACACCAAGCAGACACTATCATTGGTAAATATTACTGCATGAACTTATTTCATCACCAATAAACACACTTGTTAAATACATATACTTATATGTAATGACACTAAAGGAATCAACTGTCCAGAGCACAGGCAAACAACTCTAAGGATAAAAAAGCGTGTGACATCACGCTATTTTCAGACAGTTGTAACAGCTTATTCAACTTGTCAATACAAATGTTCCATAAAAACTTCAAATTGCAATGTTTCTTTTCTAGAACTCATTTTATCGACAGCCAGATAAATAAAGTTCACTCACCTACTATTTTCTGTCTTGTCCTGAGTGATTTGACATGTTTTTGACATGCTTCAATTTCCTTTTCAGATCACACCCGTTGCCACATACAACATAAATAGACAAGGTGTCCAACTTCTAAGACCGCTCACAGCCAAATGCCTCAAGAATTTAACCAAATTTCTCCCCTTCCAAAGGTCACTCGCCTCCCAACCTTGAGCACATAGAAAGTCAATAATTTTACTAGCATCGTATCAAAAATTATCAAATTTACACAGCTCTATAACCTCAAAACCCTGCTCAATTTTCAACCTTTGCTCACATTTTTGTTATAGCCAGATCATGTAGACAGAGTTCATCAATCATTGGAATTTGATCAAATCAAACTAACCAATCAAAAAGTGCAGATTTATAATTTTGTCCCTCTTGGAGAAAATTTGTGCTTTTTGATTGGTTAATTTGATTTGATCAAATTCTGTCCACATCATCTGGTTATAACAAAAACCTCAGCAAAGATTGAAAATTGAGCACAACTTTGAGATTGCATAACTGTGTAAATTTCATGATTTTTGGCACGATACTAGTAAAATTATCAACTTTCTATGCTCCCAAGATTGGGAGGCAAGCAACCTTTACAAGTAGGACAAATTCAGCTAAATTCTGAAGTCGCTCAGCTGTGAGCAGTCTTGGAAGTTGCACGCCTTGTCTATTTATATTAGGCTGATTTAGCAACAGAATGGGAACATCAGTGGCGACGTCGCGCGCAGCAAAACTACCAATGACAATTTAGAATATAGAAGAAGCGTGGGGTCTATTCTATTCTGAATTCTCATTGGTGTTTTTCCTGCGCGCGCCACCGCCACTGACATCCTCGTTCTGTTGCTAAATCAGTCTATTGTATGTGACGACGTATATCATCTAAAGAGGAAATCAAAATGTCCCAAAAATTCATCAATCACTAAGGATAACACAGAAAATAGTAGGTGAGCAAATTTCATTTATCTGGCTGTCCATAAAATGAGTTTTCAAAAAGAAACACCACAACTTGACGATTTTATGGAACATTTTCCTCGATTCGTTAAATCGACCGTTACAACTCTTTTAAAATAACACGACGTCACACGCTCTCGTATCCCTTAGGGCCGATTTATGCGACAAGCTCACAACAGGCCTACGACATAACTTACCATTGTCGCAGCATTTTAAAACATCTTTTAAAATGCTACGACATTTGCCTGTAACCAAAGGTCAACATTTTGTGCTAACCCCCTTTCAAAAACAAGGTAGACAAGACCCGTCGTCTTCTTTCTCCCGTACAAGTATACCCAATGTCTCTTTCCGCCACTGTGCTTCACATTAATTCAACCATCCCCAATCCATCACATTCCTCCTACCAAAATATTTCCAAAACAATAATACGCTGTTATAGCCAAATTATATCAATGTCAAAGATCCCAAAACAAACACCTTTTTTCTTAACTTACGTAAAACTTCTACATTACAATCGTCTCCCTTTCGATTTAAACAAGCCTAAATGTAATAATGTTTCAAAAAAACTATTTTACTCACTAAATGGCATACAAAACCAGAGTACGCCATTCCAAGCTCCCCTTGCTGAACACAAATTTATATGGCTGACTTTGACTGACTTTTAAAGAAATAAAGCAAGAAGTTGAACAAATCCAGCTGGTCACTTCCATATTGAAAAATCGTCTCCATTTCCGTTTACTCTCATTTTTATTCTTGCCAAAATCCAATCTTCAAAACAACTCCCAAAACTCCGCGATAAGTTGAACCAAAACCACACATTCTCGTCGAGCTGTCGCCCAATAGCCCCCACATATCACTC
Source organism: Montipora capricornis (assembly GCF_036669925.1). Classification (NCBI taxonomy): domain Eukaryota; kingdom Metazoa; phylum Cnidaria; class Anthozoa; order Scleractinia; family Acroporidae; genus Montipora; species Montipora capricornis. Next base: position 52,173,889 of record NC_090892.1, on the reverse strand, counting down.
ATACGTCACTGACGTCACTCCCACGTGCCTGTGCCACGAAAACAACCAAACTGGTTTATTATTGTTATTGCGCATACGTTCTGCACATCTCGAGATACTCGGATTTCCTGATGCTTACTAATACAAGGATATTTTTGCGTGGTTTAAAAGTATCGGGAAAAGTAGATCTTAGTAAATACTCTTCATATCCTAAAAGAAAACTGGGGGTAACCATGCATTTTTTAGAGATAATGAAGCTTCAATTTGAGAAACAACGCCACACATTACTTTGTATTTTAAAGCTTTTTACAAATATTATTCATAAACTAGGAATACCTGCCGGTAGAGTGCCAACGAGTAAACACTGGCACAGTTGTGTACCGAGGGAAAATTAAGAAGTAACCAGAGGATAGACCATTTTTAAAATTGAATCCTTGTTTAAAAAAGCAGTTCAATCTTTGGCTTTTAAAATGTCTAGAAGGATTCAACTTGTGGGTTAGATTACAAGTGAAATATGTAAGCTCGGAACCCTGAAATTTTGCAAAAAGAACACTATCCAAATTCATTTGCTAAGTTCCCTTAAGCTTGACAAATAGTGGCTACCTGGTAAACAGAGCTTAGACTTTTTTTCACTTTTGTAAACACTAATGGATAATCAGCACAAACTAACAGCGACACATCGTGTGACCCATGACTCGTATGATTTCGAGCACACTAGCTCGATTGGAAAGAGGCTTTATATTCCCTCTGATTTATGTTTATACTTAGTGAATATATTTGAATATATTTACGTATTTTTCCTTAATTATGGCACGATGGCCGATTTTGTCAAGACAATTGACAAGATAGTTGTTTGGCACGCTCGCCGTGACTGTCAAATTTGTAATTTGAACACACCAACTCGATAAAAAAGAGGCGCCCTCTGATTGAGTTTATAGTGATTCTGTCCAAGTGGTTTTGCTTTTCTGTTTCTTAAATGGCACGCTGGCCGACCTTGTCAACGCAATTGACTGTTTTGGCAAGCTAGCCGACACTGTGGCACCACCGCTCGCCATTTTCGAGCTGATCTCGATGCCTCGCTGGGCGATGTTTTCAGCCTGCTAGCTGCTAGATTTGTAACACTCTGGTTCCCAAAAACACTAAACTAAAGTACGTACAAAAAGACTACGCTCACGAGTGTATAATATCAATATTTCCACTCACCTTTTCCTGCCTGCTTCACACCTTCACAAGCCAACAAGAGTACGCCAGAATACGCCAGAAAATGATCGACCATGTGGTCATCTTGTCACCGATCATGATGTGATTGGTTTAGATTAAAAGATCCCGCAATCCCATTGGCTAACTCGAAAACAATCACCGATGATGTCACTCTTACATTACCTTATATTACCAAGAGAAAATGAGGGGACAGAGAGGGAGGCTCAAGGCGTTGGCCGGGATATGTTATGTCACGAAAGTTATTTTTAGACGAGCGGAATTCTTTGTTCTAGAGAAAGTCTGTCTTCCGAGACGTCCGCATGCAGTCTTGCTTCGCTCTCAGGTTCTTCTGATGGCGCACGTGGAAGGCTGATGAATATATATTTTCTTTCAAACATCGGACCGAGGTTGGCCTGCATGCGGACGTCTCGGAAGACTTCCGCTCGTCTAAAAATAACTTACGTGGACATGACATATCCCAAGAGCTGGACCGGGAGCCTCCTTCTCTGTCCCCTCATTTTCTCTTGATATTACCTTATGCTGAATTTCAATTCGAGAAATCTTTTCCCTGTACGTACCAAAATCAACTCGCGCACACGGCTTTATAATGCTGCCACCTCGTCACCCTCGCGTCCTCGCGAGGGTGACTCGTTGGCAATTATCTTTGAAAATACGTGGTTACCCCCAATTTTATTTTTAGATTTCAATAACACTTGTGAAGATCTACATTCCCTGCGTAATCATAACCCTGGCAAAAAATATCTTTAATTAGTAGGCATATCGTCCTTAAAAATACCTTTCCCCCTTATATTTCTTTATGAGTAATCATTTCTTTAGCCGGAACAATTATTTTTCTCTCTCGTTTCCTTACCAAAACGTAAAAGACATGAAAATTCCACTGCCCACACTCTCCCAAGAGAAATAAATGCCTGTTTCTTGAAAGTCACGAAACATTTTCAAGCCTTTTTCAATTCCCTCTACCCTCTGTATCTTAAAAACGAAGAGATTTTAAGTCAACAAACTTTACTATCTTTTTACTTTTTATCCTCTTCAGTTGAAAAACATCTTTAAAAACTGGCTTATACAAACAAGCACAAAGCAGTTTTGTGAATGACTTTTCGAGCCCGAAAAGTTACCGGGACTTTCGAGAAACTGACGCCCCAATTCAGATTCCCTACATATGCCTGACCCCCCCCCCCCCCCCTTCCATCTGAAGCTGAACAATCATTTATACTACTAAGTCTATCAATATCACTTTCTATTCATTACTTCAATTTGATTATTCCTTTCCATTTCTAATTCAGCTCCAAATTCTCTCTCTCTCTCTCTCTCTCTCCACCAACAGATTGTAAAAATTGTGACAGATGTCTCCGGTTGCTAAAGAGGAAAGGCTGTGAATGCCACTTCTTGAAATGAACCTTCCGGATCTTTCCTTTCGTGGCTCCAGATCAACCAAACTATGGTCATACTATATATGTTGTTAAACGTAAATATTAGTATACGTTATCACGTTATTTTGAGTTTAATGTAAAGTAAATATAAACACGATTAATTTTTTTCAAAGACCAACGAAATTTTTCTTAGCCAATCAGAATGAAATATTTTTTAGTGTATGTTATTAGTATGTGTAATCAAATATCGACGAGTGAAATTAGGCAATAATTTCACGCACATTTTGTCAAAATTCAGATAATTTCCCAAGCCTTTAGGCGAGGGAAATTATCAGAATTTTCACAAAACGCAAGTGAAATTATTTCCTAATTTCACGAGAAAACCATTTGATTACCTTTTAATGTCATGGGTGACAAATTATGCTCACAACCGCAATTATAACATCGCTCAAGTACTTTATCCAACTGCTCAGAAGATCATCTCCAGGTTTTTCTCAAGGTTATTTTCGTCACACCACTTCTCAAAAACCGTCACCCAGTTAATTGTGTTTTTTCGCACATTTAAATTTTCTGCCGCTTCTTTTAATTTCGTAACTTCTTCAATGATCACTCTCTTAAATCTTGACGCCATCTTCACTTTAATCGAGATTCAAAAGATGTTACCATGGCAATTTTATAATTAACGTTGAAATTTCGCGGCAAAACTAAGAAGTAATATGTCACCCATAATATCAGTATAGGTAATCAAATGGTGACGCGTGAAATTTGGGAATAATTTCACGCGCGTTTTATCCAAATTCAAATAATCTCCTGAGCCTTTAGGCGAGGGAAATTACTTGATTTTGGACAAAACGCAAGTGAAATTATTCCCTAATTTCACGGATATACTATTTGATTAGCTATTAATAACATGGTGACAAATTACTCCTTAATTTTCAAACCTAGATGCCTTTTTACCACTATATGAAAAGTTGCCATGGCAACGATGTAATTTCACATGTGAATTTATAAATTAACGCTGAAATTTCGCGCCAAAATTAAGGAGTAATTTGTCACCCATCTTATTAAAGCTGTAATCACACTTGACGCAAAAACAAGGTAATAACTACAAAATAATGATACAAAACCTATTGCTAGTTTCTGCATCAAACTTCTATAAAAATAATGTCACAACCTTCCTGTCTCCCGTAAGAAACTAAGGATTCAATCGTCAGTTATACACTGAATTCAACATATAGCATCTTTCCTATAACACTTAAGAAATCACGTTCCTTTCATTACCATCCGTATTACTGTTGCGTTTGTACTTATAAAATCTGAACTTTCTCCGTTTTCTTATTTGTTTTCTTTTTCTCACAAAAAATGCCTCAAACCAGCTACAACACTTTGAAAAAACAAACATTAACGCAACAACACCTTATTACCTAAAAGCAATATTATAGAACCATTTCAAACACCAATTACTTCTGAACAACAAGAGGTCATTTTTACGAGGTAAGAAATTATTCAAAAACTCTACAAAAAACACCCTAACCTTATATTTCGGCTAAAATTGCTTTTCCTCAAAACGAATCCCTTGATCTCTAATCAACACACCACGATGAACTTAACTCTCTTCAAAGTTTCCCAGATCAGAACATGCATGCAACTGTTTATTTTGTTAAAAGTTTCCCCTCAACTTCTTACATCATAAAAATGACCGAATTTTGTTAGGCGATAATTGATATTTCAAATGGTCCCATAACATTACTCTTAAGTAATTTTATTTTATCTTATTTTACTAGCTTTGCCTTTATGATACTAAAAAAAAACCAAACGTTCACTCAATATATACAAAACTGTGGCAGGGGCATCGCAACAGCTGAATAACAAATTAGTGCAGGCCCAGGAGTAAAATATATTTAAAAAAAGAAAAGAAAAAAAACACTTTACATGCAGGTCTAGAAATCTTGTGAAGTTGCATTTTAAGCAAATGGTTTTAGAAGTTCGAAGATTATCCAAATTGTAGTTTATTCTAATAGCACAAAGAGTAGTAGTCATAAAGAAAACGGATTTGAAACAAGTAAGAGTAGCACTAACTAAGTTCATTTTGCCACTGAGTACGTTCTAAATTCTGCTTGTTCCAATAAAAAAAAAATTCTGCTATGTTGTAGTTCTACATCTCTTGGGGACAAAAGTATAAAAGCTACTAGCGAATGCTCGAGTCGTTCTACCGCTTTCCCGCACGACGAGAACAACGAATGGACTAAGGTGGACCAGATTATGCGTAGTCTTGTAAAAGAATACCATGTCTAAGAATTCATGCCAATAACATACGGCAAGAAGATCTAAAGATATTAACCTTTCCTTATAACATATTTCTCTGATAGAATAAATTTGATTGCACGCCTTTGAATTTTCTCAAGTTTGGAAATTAAATCTATTATTTGAGTTGCGTAAGCAAAATGCACACGCACTAGCCCAACACACAAAGTGCCGTATGTAGAAATACTTCAAATCTACCTAATATTCCTCCTTATATATCCTAGCAACTTGTTAGTACGTACAGCTTGATGACAGACTTCAGTGCGCCAGGTCAGGTTACAGTCTACTAAGACCCTGAGGTCACGCTCTTCCACACAGGACTGCATGGTACGAACGTTAAACTCATAGCTTGAGGAAATAGGCTTGTACTTCCTTATGATAGATTGCAGCTTACATTTCTTCTCATTGAATGCTAAACGGAAAAACGTACTCTGAATATCTTGTTGTGAAGCGACGCCATCATCCTGACACCTCATTTCCTTATAAACCTTTGCGTCGTCGGCGAACTTCACCACTTGAGTCTCGGTAACGACGTCATGGAAATTGTTTACATGTAACAGGAAGAGAGCAGGACCAACAATGAGCCCTTTGCAGGATAGTGATCACATGGTACAAATCCGCCATACTGGGACGCAAATTGCCCACTGGGACATCTAAAACCAAGAAAATTAAGATTAACTAGCTTTGTTTTAGATGTCCCAGTACGCAATTTGCGTTCCAGTATAGCAGATTTGTACCATTTGATCACTACACTGTAAACGGCCCATTGAACCCTTGATAACGTGGATATGAATATGGGTACGAGACTAGCACTTCACATACACTCCAATTGTTGAGTCTGTTCAAATATAAGTATTACACGGCCACCGTTTGCAAAAACATAACCCTTCTTCCACTCATTATAAACATAACTACGTGGTAAGAAAGATTTTCAAATTAGTATCACTCTTCCCTCATAAACTTCAATGTACTCCTCCATGAATGCAACATAGTCTTAATAGATCTATGACACACTAATAAAAGTTCTTTTCAACAATACAGCCTTCAATAAATGTCTTTCCCTGCTGTACATTAACAACATACACACCATAGTTTATTATTACTTCAAAACGTTATCACAAGAAATCTTCATATTACTAAACTATGTCATAATTATCACTTTATCCCACAAATGCACTTAATTACATGTACACCGATTTTAATAAGCACTACCAAATATCTCCTTGCTCTTCTCCTCAGTCGACTCAAACAAAGGCATCCCAAACTACCCTCCAAAGAGTGCGTTTGAACTAAACATACTTGCACCTTATCTGAGAAGTCACGCAACCATATCCAGTGGGGAGGGGGGGAGGGATAAAAAGAATATAAAATGAATGAGGATGCTCATCACACCTTTTAGGACTTAAAAAAGCGGTTTTGGTACTTCTTACGCTGTTCAACCTCAAAAGGTCCACAGCGGGAGCTTTAGCAATATCTGTTAGGATATTGAGCCAAAATTATGACAAGAAACATTTGGCAATTACCTAATTTTTAATGTTGTCTAATAAAAATCCATAATTTGGTACCTCTTAAAAGTGGAAAAAATTTCATCCTACACCCACAAGAAAGGATCTTGATACCTTTTAAGCGTTCTTTTCAAAATTTCCGACAAACACCTCAAAAAAAGAACTTAAATGTTACTCAACACGCGCTTTATCTTCTTCATTTTAACTTCTCTAAGACTTAATTTTCCAATTGTTCACAGTATAAAAAGGCTCCCAACACAAATCTTCCATTTTATTATACACTATAATCAAGAGCCTTGCTGTAATACAATTCACATCAGGAAAAAAAATTCTGACTCTTAATCTAGGATCAGTTCAATCACTCTTCCTGAACAAAGGCTTTCTCATTCCCGTGCTCAATCACTTCACCATCACTGACAACACTGGCACCATTCCCTTGACCCTCTGGAACGACAAAATAAAAACAGTAATAATATACCATATTCCCATTCTCAATATTGAACTAGAGCTACAGCTTGCAATGGAGGCTAATCCGGGGAAATATATTAAAAAGTATATGCATTTGAAAAATCCCCCACATTATCCTTCATTACAAGCCACTTCAAATCCTGACAACACTATCACTAATGTGCGATTTGAGGCATTTAACCTTTTGGCCTCCTCGAAAAGAAATAAATAATCAACTACATTTATTTTAATTACACAACTTCACAAATCACTACAACCAAAAATTCTATATTTTCAGTAACTACAGTAGTTTTCCGCTATACTTCGTCACTCACTCATTATATCAATTTAAAGAACCTTTGGTTAGTTTCTGCACACCTTATTTTTTTCACTCACGCGATCAACAACCTTTCTTTCAACGAAAACAAAAGAAACCTTTGTATGATGATAGAGTTCACTTCCCACAGAATTGGGTTGGAGCACAAACATAGCCATCACTTCTTTAAAAGACACAAACATGACGACCAAAAAACCGAGAATTGCATTTATCTACTAATTTTAATATGAAACCGAAGTTTTTCAAATTAGGGCCCCTGTTTGCTGTCATTGGACTTACTTGCTTTCATTTCATTGCAAAGCAACTTACCAAAGTTTTTCTAAATAACACCCTAGCAACCATTTTTCCAATGGTTGCTAGAGTGTTGTAAGATTTCAACTTTTCATCTTGTTGAAATCTGCATCTTTTGGCAAAGTTCAGGTTTGCAGTTGCTTCTTCCAAAATCATTTATTACCAGATGTCAACCAGGATGTGGCACGCCGATTTTTCGAATAACACAGTTTTTAGGAAACTTAATAAATATTCTATTTATTCAACTTATATTAAGGACACCCTTACTAATTCAAACGTATTTTTGCGCCATTTACTCAATATACGGGAAAGCAAACCTTAACAAGCGTTATTAAAATCCAAAAAAAAAAAAAAACTGGGGCTAATCACACATTTTTCGAAGACAATCAACAATATTTTTAAAAAGCTTTAAAATACAAAGCAATGTATAACATTATTTTCCAAATTGAACCTTAATTATCTCTGAAAAATGCATGGTTACCCCCAGTTTTCTTTTTGAATGCCAAAAGTACTTGCTAAATTCTGCTTTCTCCTCATAGCTTCGAACCGCGCAAAAATATCCCTGTATTAATAATCACCGCCGATACGAAATCCGAATATTTCGAAATGCGCAGAACGTATCCGCAATAACAATAGTAGACACCGGTTTTAAGATTTCATCCACCTTACTTACAAAGCCTGAAAGACTCTACATGAATCAAGTAAGCGTTTTAATAAGCATACGCTGCATGTTGCTAGAATACAGTTTCGAACCCAAACTTAATGTACCTAATAGGCTTGCCCTCGATTCATATTACAACAGGCTCAATTATAACCCTCAATTTTATTACTAAACGGATACCTATACTGGAAAAACTTGTTTAACGAGGATCAAGTTCAACATGCGGTGGCTTCAAATAGTTGACGGGAAAAGAACAAAAGAAACTTCTGCTCGCAGAGTAGATTTCGTCAGCCACTTTAAATTCTTATCTAGTTTATTGCTCTAAACTCTTTCCCAGACATTACTAGCAACGTACAAGAGGGGTAAATCACTCAAGAACATGCTTATTAAAGCAAAACTCACAATTAAACGTTTCACAATTATTTGCAACCTCAAACCTACAAAACACAAACCGTCCAGGCCTATCACATTCTTTCAAATATTTCTAGAAAATAACCCATTCACATAGTCCATTATGGTTGTCCATGAACTAGAAATCAGCGAAATGTACCAACCCGGTATAACCAGCTCTCAGTAAGATACTCCCGGTCATTGATTTCAAACTCAATTTTTTATTCAATACAACAGAACAGATTTGATACTTAACTACAGTAAGTGGAAAAATTAACAGTAACTTAATAATTACAGGTAAATATACAAAATGGTGAAATCAATAACTTTCCTGAAATTTTGATATTTCATTTCTATGAACGAACTACAACAAATGCAAAAATCAACGGTACGCGTTCTACACCATAACTATTTCACTCTTATCAATTTAGTTGTTACAGAAAATAGTGAAATATTTCAAAAGTAACAATTTTCCTAAAATTTAATAGTTACAAACTACAACAAATCGAAAACATCAACATAAGCTTATCGTTTCCAAGTATTTCCTTCTACATCACCACACGTTTAACAATCCTTTTGTTGTTATACAAAATGGTAAAATTTTTCAACAGTAACAACTTTTCTAAAATAATATCATCTGTTGTGCTCTTGACTGACGCGCCGATCATTTCTTCAAGAATATCTTGAAATACTACAAAATGAAGAAATCCTTCATCCGACTTATCATTATTCTCGACCAAAAACTTAATCATCAAGTTCTCTTTACAGGAAGCGCTTCTAACAATGTGACCACAATGGTTGCCCTTCACCGTTGCCGAAGAAGTAATATGACCGTTCTTTTTCTTGCAGTGTACACACTGCTTGAAACGAGAGAATTCTCCTATAGAGTGAATAGTCTCTACCTTCATTTCGACGTCTGCCATGTCTTTTTCCGCTGTGATGTTTTCCACTACAAGGTTCTTCTTCAAGTTGTGATCAACTTTTCTTTCAATCACTGTATCTACAGTAGTGTTCAGATGAGCAGTATATCCATCTCTACGCAATCTTACTTGCTTGAACGTATATACCTCTTCTACTTTCACTTCTTCGATCTTGCTCTCCCACAGTATCAGTTTGATGCTGGCAGTTTCATCTGCAATGTAGCAATTCGTTTTTTTCAACTTTGAAGCCCCCACACTTTCTATTTCATTGTCTTTGTAGACCAATTTACCTATTACATCCACCATGTCCATATCAACTGCATTATCTAACATTGACTGCAAACTCAAATAGTTAGTGTCGTGGCCCTCACTGAACTGGAAGTTATACTCAGAAGTTGCTGGCGAAGACAGCTTCGTCATGTCGTTTATGAAGATAGTTCGACCATCTTTCGCGGTGTTATACCGTTCAATTTTCACTGCAGTTTTGGTACGAACTCGATCATCGAAAAAACTTCGCTTCAACCGTGAAAAGCAAACGGCTGGCTGTATTCCACATGCTGACTGAAGCTTAAGGTTGAAATATTCCACAGATCCTGACTTACTGCGTTTCAATGGGGACATACTTTCAATATAGGCGATTAGTGGCGAAGCTGGTCGTTTCTTTGAACTTTGAGATCCTGTAGAAGATTCGGATACAGCATTTTCATGCTTTTCAGACAAAGCTTCGTTTTCTGCAAAAACACTGAAGTTGTAATCGGCAGATAGCAAACTGTGTTCAGGTAAAGTTTTGTCTTGGTCAATTCCAGTTGCGAAGTCCTTGTTTTTAGACACAGCTTCTACTGTAAACGAAATGTCGCTTCCAGAAGAAATTTCTGTGGACTTCACTTTTTTCGATTTAGCAGCCCGAGACATAGTCGACGAACGCAAACACAAAGACTAAGTACAAACTGAAACTATCCCAAAACTACAAAATGCATTGCGAAGTATCCTTTGACAGATAAATGAGTTAATGCGTGCAGTTTTATATCACCAAAAGGATCGGAATCCTCCAATCACATAATGCCCATTTCTTTAGAAGAGAAGTGACCAATAGAAAATGCAGAAAATAAACCAATGAATGAAGACAGGATTTGAAATCCAATTACCTTTTTATCAAAACAAGTGAGAATTGTCACGTACAAACTTTTACTAGGGTAAAGTTCAGCTATTTGTTAACCAATGAAGTTATCTCAACAGTGTTGATCACGTGTAAAAATCTGGGAAAGATCACGAAAACGACCTTTTATCACGTGAATTCGGCGAACTTATCACCAAAGTGGCTAATAAAAGAAAATACATTTATTTTTAAAAGAACCGCAGGCGCCCCAAACTCATAACCCGATTTTGCAATGCATAACTATTATGTACTAAAACAGTTTAATGGTAAAAAGACTTAAAAATTAACTTAAGTTGAAAAACTGAACGTCTTTCTCTCGCAATAAACTTTTCCTATCTCAAATATGTTGTCCACTTTTGTTTTGTGTCGATTCATTAGCCATTACTGATTTCACTATATCAGCAATGGCTAATGAATCGACACAAAACAAAAGTGCGTTGTATTGCAAAATCGCCTTATCAGCTTGAAGCGCCTGTGGAAAAACTTAAGTCGTCAACGAAAAGATTAAAAATCAATCGCCTCTTGTTATAAACAACTGACAATTTTTTAGTGGCCTTAACTTCGAGTATTAACTAGCCAATCAATTTATATCCACACTTTTCATCACATGTATAAACCTGGAAGAAATTACAGAAAACTCCTTTTTGTCAAGTGCATTGTTGTAAACAACTTAATATTGTCACGTACAATACTTTGGTAAGGAGAAAGTCCAAATGCATAACTCAAAAAATTTGTTTTACCAGTTTCAATTACGTCTAAAAATATAAAAACATCACAGAAAACAATTTTGAACACGTCAATAACCCATTTTACAGTTATTTCCTCAGTCACCTACCCTATGAAAGACTCCGAAACTGCCGGTGACATTGTATTGATACAGACCTCACTCCACATTAACAATATCACAATAGGATCATCGGCAACCTCACTTCAATTCTTAGCCCACATAACCTAGCTACAATGTAAAATGATCTGTTATGTAAAGTCAGTACCTAAATAAACAATAAAAGGAAACAAACTAGTTTTGGAGAAAATTTAAACCGTCAAGACTATGACGAAAATAATATTTTCAATTAAGTCGAACAATTCTCCTTAGTTGACCATATAGTTCAGTAGACTAAGTCGTAAGCATTAACTTCATTCTCTATCACCAATCTATGAATAACATAATCATAATATATGGATTTGCCATATGGCAATCCAATCTTAAAATCCGTATCATTTCCCGTTTCCTCTGTCGGAAATCAGGAAAGTTCCGTAATGGACTTGTTCCTATCACTCCCCTTCCACGTATTGCCTTTATGCCTAGAGTCCCCTGCACGACATAGCAAAAATGCCCACATTCAAGTAGATTTTATCCGGTGAACACAATACACCGTCTGTCTTGTTTATCCAATCTACCTTCCATTCTTTAGCTCCATAAGGGTACATTTTGTTTAAATATCCTCCAAAACGCCATTTGCGTTTCAATCTTCGACCCCATCCCAGGTTAATGAAATATTCTACTGTATCACACCACAGAAACCTACGCCTTTCTACTACCCCCTGAAATCCTACCAAAATACGCACGGAAGACTTTACGCACAAAGACACCACTTAGCAACGCAGAAGAAAAAAAGCAACGCATAAAAAAAAAAAAAAAAAACACGAACAAGTCCCACCCATTTTCCGACTGCGATTGCCATACAAGCAACCCAGTAAATAATGTTTTCGCACTCATACAGTGTTAGGGTGTTTGGCAATGACTACCAAAATTTGAGAAAGACCAACACGCACTAAAGGCAACCCAGTTTACGCTCACAGAGCGTCTTGTTCTCAGATCAATTGCGCATGCGTAAACAAATTGACTTCCGGTTTGAGAAAAAGCTAAATTTCCGGCGGTCTTTAAATTTAATAATTTTTTATATATGGCACGTTTCAGCCCCCAAATACAGAATATAGCTAAGCATTGATTTTTTCAAATCATCTTTTTTGAAAATGTTATGGGTATTTCAGTATCGTTTATCTCTTTAAAAAGAACATTTTTCAAAATAAAAAGAAAACTATGCTTGGCTGGAAGGCAAAAACGAATACAAATTATCAAACCACTGATTAAATACCCAAATTGCGTAGCACGTAGACAAATTTAGAGTTTTCTTTTATTGGTCACGTGACCATGGGCGTGGCACGATGACGTCATATTTAGGGTCATTGGTTTACAAAAGTTGAAAACTGACCAAAATAATGCCAAATTCTCTCAAATTACTTAACCATTACATCCTTAGCAACGCACCCCCAAAAATACGTCAGTGGGTCCTTAAGCCGCGCGTTTTTAAGACGTGGACGGCAACCGGAAGCGAGCTATTTTCACTTTTACTCCGGGGCACCCAACGAGAATATTGTTCAAAACCACTGAAAAATACAGTTGTTAAACGTATTTTAGTATTTAAACGGTAGATATAGGCATATTTTTATGCCCTAAAAATTTTTCATCTGTACGGATCTCCTAGCTGAAAGTCTAGTGATCTGAAAATTATAGGGATCAAAACTTATCTTTTCGAAAATTTCAGGCAGAAAAAAGGCTCCCGGAAATTCTAGGTGACCTTTTTAGGGTAAAAATCTGTTAAAAATGGGCAATTATACCATTTTTTAGATGTTTGAAAATCCTAGGACAGGCAGGCAAGCAAGAAATTTTACAACAAATGTTCCGAAAATTCTAGATCTCAAATCGTCTTCCGAACAGATATTTTCCGAAAATTGACGTTGGGTGCCCCTGTTTTACCTTGCCTTTTCACAACCACATTCACATTGTAAGAACCGTGTCTGGTCCTCTTACATATAGGAAAAGGACAGATCATCCCGTCGTTTATTTTAGAATATTTATCCTGGCGGTCGAGGCTTTATGTTAACGGTATTTACCCATGCTCCCAGATGTTTGATTTTTACCTATTTCCTGATGATACTAACTTGCTCAGTATATTCAAACAAAGATCTTAAGGATCTTGAAACAGTTTTTAATGAGGAACTCATAAAGTGAGTGATTGGTTGGATACAAACAAACTTTTTCTTAACACTAGTAAATCTAACTTTGTTATAATTCCATCCTTTCCAACACAAACCAGACTGCACAATTCAATTGGAAATTTATAATAACGATTTTAAAAAAAAGTGTACCACTAGAACAAAAAACGTTGGTGAAATATTTAGGAATTCTGATAGATAATAATCTCTCATGGAAGTATCATACTGATTATATCTCATCAAAAGTTAGTAAACCTGCCCCAGTGTATCTAAGTTTGAGTCTGCAGGCAAGCCAAATTGTCTGTAATTGCCAAATCAGCAAGTTTCTTTTTAAAGTCAAGGGTCATCATGTAACTTTAATCAATGCATGACACACCACCAAAAAACCATCTCCAGAAAATGTTCGAGGCCAACAGTGATTTTTGGTAAAGGTTTTGAGCAGAGAAGCTGGCTGGCTGGCTTACTAACGAAATGAGGATATTAATTTTATTTTATCAGTAATGTGCCAGGATAATCGACAAAAACTCAAGTGCTCTTGAACAGGAGTTGATCCTGCGACCTTCCAATTACCTTCAGCTTGAATTACTAGTTTGGGAGCTCTGCCACTGAGCTAAACCAAACTCATGGTCAGCCAGGCCATCAAACCTGCAGGAATTCTCCACAGCAATAATTTATTGCGCATCATCTTTCGTCCTCTGGTGCTCGGTTAGTGCGCGGCTTTCGGACCAAGAGGTTCTCTGTTTCAACTTAAGTTCTTCTGATCCGTGTGGCTGTAGCTTTAAATACCCGTAAAACGGAGCACTGACAGCGGGAGGATACCAGCCTCGAAGCTGAAGGAACTACCGACGTAAAATAAAGTGACTTTACCTTTACCTTTGCATCCTAGCAGTATGCATGGCCAAGTCTCCTGTAACTGAGTTGTTTCGCATCTCGGCTAGTAATAATATTGAAAGCTCATATTTTAGTATCTTGTTCAAGAGCACTCAAATCTTTTGCAATTTTGCCCGGTTTGTATTGATAAATAAATCCCTTAAGATTTGAAGTTGTATCAGTTTTGGTAAAACACGGACCTAGGTACGAACTTAAAAGAAATTCGGATGCTGTGTTTCTAATATTTATGATGATAATTCTGAATTCCATCTCTGTTATCTGCTCGAGTCGTGAAAATTCAAGCCCATTCTTGAAACTTCCCTGCTGAAATGCTTTCTTGCTGTATGGTTGTCCTTAAGTCTAGTTTGCAGATTTTGTACTCCTGGTCCCAGTTGTTCGAAGGGTGGGTAGTGCTATCCACTGAGTAAATCATTATCCACCGGATAACTCAATTGGTTTTGTTAGTGCGAATAGCGGTGGATAGCGTTATTCACCTTTTGAACAACCGACGCTTGGGCTGTAAGTAGCGAAGCCCTCTCTCTTATTCTTTCCTTTTTTATTTCTTGCCGCAACTTCCCAAATTCTTGCACTTTGTTGAGGTTCATGAGTGCCCGATGTGATGTTTCACTCAGCCGATAGATACCAGACAATCAGACTTGGGAGTCCGAGAGTTGCATACGTTCTTCTAGCCCGATTCACTCTGCTTGTCCTTACTGAAGTAAATAGTCTCTTCAAACCGCTGTACATCATCTGCAAACAAATCCTCCGGGAGGGGATTGTCAGGATCTGGAAAATAAGTTGGGAACGGTGGGGGATGTTCATGTTTCTTCCAGGCATCGCCTATCACTATGAATCCTCCTTTCTTGCCTGGGCACTCACCGTGAATGTACAGAACATTATATTTGGTGTTGATGCGCAGAATCTGTAACAAAAAATGTTTACGCAGCTTTTAGCAATAAGCAAATTGACGGCCTATAGAGGAAATAGAGACCTATCCATGAAGACTGAAGTTAAACAGGCTTAGTGTTTAGCAGTATCGGTTGGCACAACTGAGGTGTTTTTGGATAAAAGTAAGCTTAACTAATGCGCTGGAGCCTCCATGTATTAAATTGATTTCCCTGAAAAAGATTTTTCAGATGTGGTAAAAAAAAAGTTACAAAATTGGGCGCGCATTTCATTAGGTGAATTTCTGGACAGGAGGTTAGATATATGAGGTTTTGTTACGTCAATTCCTTAAAATTCTAACTTGCAGGGTGGTTAAATTGCACCAGCAACATTTTTCATCGTAACCATGACAATTAATGGTAAATGACTCGGGGATGGAAGCGGAATAATGAATAATGAATACCGGCCTTAAAAAAAAAAAAAACAATACATATTTAGCGTTCGAACATTTAAAATACGGCATTTTACGGTTTCCGTTAAAGAATAATGAATACGGGAAAATGACTATCGAACAAAATTTCAGTAATGAATATAATTGTACGAGAAGGCTGCGAGATATTTCGCCCAAGGGGCTGTTCTAAAAGGACTGTAAAAACAATAAGGATCAAAACACTACAAACCGACCCTCAAATACCTTTTGGTGCTAACGAAACACTTGTAATGCGGTACGTGACAATAATCAATAACTCCGGGAAAATGATGGAAGGAATAATGAATAACTGTGATCCAATTATTTCGCTTCCATCCCCGAAAATGACTTAGGGTGGGTGAAACAAGTTTCAACCATTATTTTCAAGGGACTGTGCTGTCACAAAGCCTGTCTCCTCAACACTTTATCACATAAGGGGAATATCGTGGTACCATTTGAAACGACAATTTTTGCGTAACACTCATTATTCTGGTGTAATAGGTCACCATAGCACAGGAAACAATCTCAAAGCACCCTATATTTTGTCTGGAAACGGTCGTCTCAGAAATTAAACTCGGTGACCACCAGTTAATTTATTTGCTGCAAGGTAATCAACAGGCTATGACGAAACTCTCTGCTTAAAAAATTCTCTGGTGCGGATTCAGAGCCACCTCAAATATTTTAATTTAAATATTCTTTTTAAAAAGTTTGAATTTAGCATGCTTATTGCTTTCCAGTGATAAAAAAATGCGCGTCACCAAGTTCCTATTTGAGATGCATGTATAAGCACTCAAAGAAAAAATACAGAGATTTTTAGATACCCTGTTGCTATAGAAACCTATCACATCACACTATTGACATAAGGGTTAAGGCTCAAATTCAGCATTGTGATTGGCTGATTCAAACCACTTTCTAGGTGTATGTTTTAAATAAAGAGTCAATGTAAAGATATGTATTGGTGGTCAAAAACACACTTCACGACATTTTTCGAGAAACGCCTTCAAAACGCGCTCTCAGACGCTTAAAAACACGCTTCACGACGTTTTTTGAGAAACGCCAAAACCATTGGTTGAAAGTTCAGCTTTAGATTTGCATATATCTGATAGGTACAGCAAGTTGAAGCAGCCATTTATAACTTGTAAAAATGCAAGGTTGCCGACAAGTCATTTGGGCTCACTTTCTGGATAGGACTCTAACTCCAATCCAAGGCAGAAGTATGTTGCCAGTATTCACTCAGCACGTGGGTGGACAAAGCTAGTGTGGAGTGATCTCTACCACGTCCCCATTGAGAGTCAGACCAATAGATTTTACTTTGTCTAACGCCAGACGATTTTACTCGTCAATATTGGTGGGGGAGGGGGGGGGGGGGGTCCTAGGGCATTTGAGGTGTGAATGGGTTAAACTCAGTCAAAAACTATGTTCCCATGAACCCACTGACAAATAGATTTTACTCTGTCTAATGCCAGACAATGTTACTTGTATACTGGAGGTGCTTTAGGTGTGAATGGGTTAACATCATTTGGGTCCCCTTTGATGATGCTTCCCCACCTTAGAAGCAGACTTATAGATCTTTATACTCTAACACCAGACAGTTTAATGCTTGTCAGTTGGGCACACTTCAGGTGTGAATGGGTTAATATCTCATTCAAACACAGCCTTCAAACCTTTAAGGTAAAGAAAAACAAACACGATTTATGGGGGGCACCCCCTCATTTTGCAACAAAATGCAATTTCTAGTAGCAAATCCTGAAGTACTGTAAAACCATTATATTTACCCTGACAGCAAATTTTGTACAATTCTTATTGCCCATATGACCAGCCATCCTTTTTCCAGGAAAGATTCTTCCTGGATTCTAAAAAAAAAAAAGAATAACTAAGTAATATTATATCTTGAAAATATTCATAAATAACATGCACATTCTATTAATTTTAAGCTTCTTGTTAGGATGATGATTTTGTAGTATACAGAACAATATTGAAGACATAAAGTTTTGGTATATATAGTGGTACTGATTACATGTTTTTGTTATTACAACACTGAAGTAAGTTAGTTTTAAGCCCCCTGACTGCTTATGGCAAATTCTTATTCTGCTCAAATGGAAACACCGGCATCCATAGCCCCCTTTCCTTTCACTTTGGAATTTTACCTTAGTTTCGAACAAAAGCATTACTGGTAACTTGACCAGCTCCCAATTCCTGAACTACTGTAAGTACAATATTATATAAGATGAACTACTACCCTCAATCTTGATTATGATTCTACTTTTACCTCACCCCTTGTGATAACCTATTTTTACCCTGGGATACTTACAGTTCCTCCTCCAGAGGCACCCATTTTCCTGTGTGTTTTGGTCTGACCATGTGACTGTGGCTGGCCTTTCATTTTCCATCGTTTCATCACACCTTGAAATCCCCTGTCCTTCCTGTAAAAAAGGGGAAAACGACTTTAAGGACGTTCGCACCCAAAATGTTCCCACATACAGATTTTTTTAAAACTTGCCACGCAGAAAGGTAATGATTTTGCCAAAAAGGCAAAAAAAATGGGGGTCACCGTGCTCGTTTTCGAGATCATGTGGTGCACTTTTAGAAGATTGCGTTACCTTAAGACGATCTTAGCTTACAACTGTCAGCAATAAAAAAAGCTACATTAGTGAAATTTAGATCAGGTAAACATACTCAATTCAACATAACTAATATAACTAAATTAACCTTTGCAGCTGATGTCTTTTTCTGAGGTGAAATAGACCTTGAAAAACAATACATATTAGTCTAAGAAAGAAAACTTCTGTCTCACGAGAGCATAAAAGGCAAAATATTTGTAACTTCTCACGCACAGATTTTTTTTGTTTTTTGTTAAAATGGACAAAATCAGAAAAGGAGGTGATCTACGGAAAGAAAAATAGGGGTCACCGAGCATTCAAGAGAGTAAAATTGCTGCGAAGTTCTCAAAGCGATGGTATACCGGTATTCGCACTGTCACGTCATTGCGTGATATTTCCGAGAAGACCTGGGTCCACAGCTATCCCATGGTGCCACATGGTTTTACCTTCCATTCTTGTGGAAAATGTTTGCGCCTTTAGCATCGTGTTTACCTTCATGGTCTGCGATGCATGACGTGTGCGTGACATGCGCGAAAAAATGTGCAGTAGCAATGGGCGCGAACATCCTAAAATAACAATCTTAAAAAACCCACTGACAGAGTTGAAACAAAATAAAAAACTATTACATCTACATCCAGGGCACTGCTTTTTAGAGTTGCTTCCACCTCGTTCTAGGAGTTTCGACAATTTAGAGCAGACTTATGTTGCTATTTCATACCTTTTTTTTACAAGAAGAAAAAAAGACTGACATGTGAGTTAGTGACTTACGTGACACCTTGAATTTTGACATATTGACCTGGATAATAGTGAGCAGCATAAAGGTGTGTTCCTATTGAAGCAATCAATACATACCAATAAAACTCTTAAGTTATGGGCAGAGTTGATATAGCATGTGGATAGTTTATCTTCCTTCACTTTAGACTCATTTATAAGAATTACCACATCTAACATTGATTTACTTATCCACTGGGTTGAGCCTTCTTGTAATAATAATTATTATTATTTGAGGTTGGACTACAACATCATCATCATCATAGATCCTTATAGCCCCCACTGGGGCATAGGGTCGCGGACTACAGCATAAGACACTAAATATTATTAACGTTGTGGTTCAAACGTTTTCTTCAGTTGGTAAAAATTCTTTTCAAACCAGTTCAATTATGATTTTTCTTTCTGTAATATTCCACATCATAATCTGAAACAAAGGAAAAATCAAAATTGAACTACCATAAACACCCGAAGATAAGCAGCACCTTTTCCCCAAAAATTGTTACTAGAAATCAGGGATGCAGCTTATCTGCAAAAACAATTGAAAAAGGCTGCTTCTGGTGTCCAAGATACGAAACGTTCTGCTCATGTTCTCGTCGTAATGCGAAAATCTGTGGAAAAACTGTTGAACGAAGAAATTCTGGTCAACAAATACCAGAAAAATATCCTGAGTTTTTCTCGAGCCGCGAGAGAGTCATCAAGAAAAACCTCTGGGATCAGGGTAGCAGAAAAAGATCAATCATACGTGTCAAAGTTGGTAGAAACAATGTTCATTAAATTAAAGTGCAAAAACTGTGGGTAACACTTAAAGTATTTTCCATTGCATTGTTAAAAGCGAGTTTATGTTGGATGAACAGTGGATGAAGAAGACTTCTAAAGACTCGACTTTGGATTTCTTTTGATTTCTTTAAAAAAAACCTTTTTTTCCAAAATTTGAGCTGCTAAATTCCGGGTGCGCCATATCTGCGGGTTTTTACGGTAGTTTGAAACGTTAAATTTTTTTAACCAAAATTGAACACAACATACACATTAATGACATCATTGTGATGATGATGATGATGATGATAAAAAGCATGATCACTTTCAAATATTTTCGGAATGTTTATTGTGCATTGAGCAATCACCGGAAGGTACAGTTCAATCAAGAAAAGAAACAGTCCTTTTTGCAGCTTAGTTTTAATGTATCTGGTCATCTTCATCCTTGTATCAGAATAGATGGATTAAAATATCTTAAGATGTACACAGTTTTCTGAGGTTGATAGTACATCTTTTCTAGAATTAATCAGTATCTTATGTTTATACCTGGATGCAGCAGTGCATTTCTAGTCACACTGAAGCTCTTCACTTTTTTCTTGGGATTCATTCCATGCTTCCTGAAGTGTCCAAACTGAGCTTTTTTAATCTGCAATCATTTAGCTAAAATTGAGCAACCACAAAACAACATAAAGAAAATATCATCAAAACCAAGTCTACTGAAAACCGTGAGACAAGAAGAAATGACAACACAAACAACATCAACAACTTTATTTGTACCAAACAGTTACGAGTGAATTAAAAAAGGAATACAAAATAAATAGGAGTGCAGACTACTCAAAATTACCATAAGCGGTCTAGAAAGATTGGGCAGCCATGCGTGAATGTGAGGTCAAGTTGGCTGGATATTGGCCAAGTTCTTTTTTTGCATGTTTATGGGCCAAGACGAAGTCGAAGTCCATAAACACGCAAAAAAAAAAAAAGCGAGTATTTACTGCAGTTAGTTTTGCATACTGTGACATCTGCCTAAAATGCAACATACTGGGGTAATTAATTCTTGCAAGCAACAGTTGACAGCGCAGCTCTAGTGGCCCAAAGGGCCGCCCAGCAGAACATTATACTCACAGGAAGCCATAAGTGGCTTTTCTCACGGTAATCATGGCTAGTGGTATAATTTGCTCATGGGCATATCAAGCCATCTTGACCAAACAAGCTTGCTCAATAAAGGATCAAGCAAGAAATCCCGAGCGGGCAGTATAGCCCCATCTTGCCCACTCTGGTAGCCAGTCACAGGGCAGGATTTGGCTCACCTTGCCTGCTGAAAGAGCTAGTAAAATAATAATACTGATTTTTGAAGTCAGGTTCCACACAAGCTAAAGAAGCTTAGAACTATAAAACAACGGAAGCCCATGAAGAATAAAGTGCAGTTAAATTTTGCAATTAACACTTTCCAATGAGGATTGATTTTAGTTTTTTTCTAAAATGTTTGAGAGGGAGCAGCTCTATATCATCACGTCAGTCCAAATCTAGCACCCTCAAACATTATGTTTAAAATTCTAATATAATTTATTATACATTTAGCCAAACCTAAAAGCAGAGCACCTAGGTTATTTATTCTTACAAGAAGTTAACCTGGCTTGACCCTGTGTCATTCAATCGAAACCCAGTACCTGGTCAGCAGTCAACTTAAAAAAAAAAGAGCTGACCTAGATGAGCTCTAAACTTGAGCCCATGATATGGTCATGTGATGCTGGTCAGCAGATACCTTGTTTTGACAGGTAATTGATCATAACATGGATGTTCAATATCATAGATGTATGCTGTAAACTAGCTGGAGTATGGTGGTCTCGCTGAGCTCTAAACATGATCACATGATATTGGTCACATTGGCATACATGAATGGCCTGGGTTGCCATATTTTCTTACCCATGGTGCTCTGTGCATGTGAGAGCTCTGCTATAATTTGTTCCGACCTATTGAATAGCATACAGGGGTGTAAGTGAAAGTCAGCACCACATCTGAAAGTTGGATAGCTCACTGTTCTTTACAACTTCTTGTTTCATTGGATCAGAAGACATAGCTCTATCAGGTTTATGTCCATCGTTTTCCCTTTCAATGGTGACAGCTATTTTCATAACTGCATCCTACTCCCTGAAATAAGTCCCATGGTTCACCTCCTCCATTGGGCATGAAAAAAGCTAACTGATCTGCCATCCATGGCCAACAACGATCCAGGACAAAATTGTCCAGACATCCTTAAGTTCCTTGTCAATATTTTTTTATGAATTCAGTGTTATTATCAGGGCTATCTAGATCTCCCCCCTAACACAATGTTCTGACTCTGCTGGGTTGTGGCTTTTACTGATCAATGTTATGTTGAGTGGGATTGAGGAAGGTGGCATTGTTGGCCTTCCCAAGGTTTGATGTTGGGATTCTTAAATCTGTTTTTCGAACTTCTATCATTCTCTTTCACTTGCCCTACTTATCTGTTATACTATATTGCTGCTAGCTATATTGTGCACATCTCCCAATTATAATAAACCTGTATTTACTACAGTTAGTTTTGCATACTGTGACATCTGCCTAAAATGCAACATACGCGGTAATTAATTCTTGCAAGCAACAGTTGACAGCGCAGCTCTAGAGGCCCAAAGGGCCGCCCAGTAGAACATTATACTCACAGGAAGCCATAAGTGGCTTTTCTCACGGTAATCATGGCTAGTGGTATAATTTGCTCATGGGCACATACCCACGATGATTAATTAATAATATTCCAATAATAATAATAATAATAATAATAATAATACTACTACTAATGATAATTAAATAATAATACTACTACTAATAATGATAATGATGATGATGATGATGATGATGATGATGATAATAATAAAAATGGCAGCCATACACCAGATAGTTTGCAGCATACATCTTTGATATTGGACATTCATGTTATGGTCAATAATTATTGATACCTGACAAAACAAGGTATCTGCCGACCAGTATCATGTGACCATATCACAGGCTCAAGTTTAGAGCTCATCAAGGTCAGCTTTCTTTTAAGTTGACTGCTGACCAGGTACAGGTTTCTGACTGGATTGCAGGCTAAAGCCAGGTTAACTTATTGCAAGAAGAAATATGGTAAGCTTGGCTCTTCTCAGGCTGAAATTATCTCTCACTTGTGAGAGATGCTTTCAGCACTTGGAGATGGAATTCCTATCCCCACATGGCCATGTAAAATCCTCTATACAGTAATGAATACAGTTTTTTAATCAGTTATGTTAAGGTCCACATCAGCCTATTGCTGCCATTTACTTTTGACCTTTTCAAATAAATGATGTATGTATGTAATATATGAAAAGGAGTCATTTATAAATGGTAGTACCTTGTAAAGATCATTTTCATCAACAGCTCCCACTTGCAGCTCTGTTTTATGATCTTTGCCACCATGATGCCGACTAATCCTGGTTTGAACAACTTGACAATCCTTGATCTTTATTTGTCCACATCAAGTTTTGTCCAAGAAAACAATAAACAGGGTAATTAAATAAGAAACCAAGCTGTCAAAAATATTAATGATATCCTTCACTTCTCACATCCACCACAACCACCCCTCTTGCACACTCTCAACCACCCTGGACCCAAGCCACCTTCCAAAGGCCACCTATCAAACCACTCTGGACCCTGAATGTAGCTTCCCATTCAGACTATAGACCCTATGAATAATTTAAAGGCAGCCATTTTTGCATAGGGTCTATAGAGCGTTTTCATTCATGTGACCCGCAGCCATAATTATATTGGATTACTGAAACAAAAGCAGGTATTTGCATAAAAATAGAGATCAATTCCCGGAGGATTAGTTTGGTACACCATCATGGCCGCCATTCCTTTGTTTTGGAACATCAACATGGCCGCTGTGACGTCATGTGAAAACGCTCTCAGGGCTGCCGCAAGATCCTTGCAGGGACGTACAAGTTTTCACCGCTCTCTAACATACATCAGTGCTTTTTCCTCTTGCTGTGTTCTGTGATTTTGCATTTGTATTTTAAAGTTGTCTGCTCCTTCTTGCCCCTCTTGTGGTGAGAATAGGGATATTTAGTTTCCAGTGCAGTGTGACTGTACAGGGGCCACGGAGTATGTTTGAAGGTGGGGGCTAGGTCTTGGCATATGTATGAGAGTGTAAGAGTGATCAAGCCAAAAGCAACAGTATAAGAAAAAGTTGAAGGGGGGGGGGGGGGAGGGGAGGGCTCCCTCTCTGCAGCCCCTGCAGTGCCTAGATGGAGGCCACTCATAGGGTTGTCTTGGTTACCCACTGAACCCTATTGCGTATCTATCCAGGTTTAACAGTGATGTTAATAGGTCCCATTTTATCAATCTGGTCAAATTTCAGATCTATGCATATCCAGAAAGAGATCTCATCTGGCGAAGATTCCTCTCCCACAATCCTGCCACACTTCTATGCATACCATAACTGCCTCCAGCTGTGCATGCTAGACTCAAGCTTGTGAACCCCCCATATCACTGGGTAAGAATGACAACAATAATTGGGGTATTTGGTTTTGTGTGTTTGCTCCATCTATAAATGAAATTTCATGATTTAACCACCTTGCACTTCTGGTAAGCCTGATCATGACAGTAGCTTCTAAGGCCTTGATTATGATTGAATTGCAATCAAATTAAATGTGAAATGGGTTCACATCAACTAATTGGATTTTAATTACTTCAAACAACCTCAAGGGGTTGAACAGAATGGTGAACATGTGGTGGTATAAGCAGAGGAAACTTCTAATCGCTTTATGGAGCAAAGATTTGGATTTGCCTCCTTTTATTCTCAGAAGCTATCCTTGGCTCTCTTCTCACTTCAAGCATGGCAGTGGTAATTGTGGCATCCCCGCGATACAGCTACATTTTGTTTCACACTGTGGGGTTATCCTGCCTAAAGTATTTGAATTTTCGGAGATGTGAGCTGAACCATAATTGAATGAAACTGAATGGAGTATGACAGCCTGAAAAATACTTCAGTTGATCATACTCAACGTTGAGTGTGAACACGGCCTAATGCAGGAGTCAATGTAAATCCCCATCCCGGGACCAGGTGGGGATTAATGGGGAAAAGAAGGGGATTTGAGGGAAATCGTGCCCCCGAGGTGGTGGGGGATTGGGTTAATATTTGTATTTCACCGCCTCCAGGTTGGGTGGGGATTTGTCGTGAGCCGGCTGTTGCGAGGTCAACGGTTGTTCATCCCAAACATCAACTCGTGTGCTTTTCCTTGAAGGATCCTCGAGAGGTGAGTGCTTTTGTTACACGGTATGTCTGAAAACCAGCTTTGCTGAGCCATTTACCGTGTTTAAATAAAGTTGATTGATTGATTATTTGATAGAACTGTGCTTTATTGTTCTTGCTTCCAGTACATTTCAGGCAAGGGAGCCCACATGGTGGAGCATTTGAGGACTTGGTAGGTGGATAGCTTCCCCAGGGTGAGGGGAATTTGTTAATAGTTGGAATTAGGTCTGTAACAAATCCCTACCTTGTCCCGGGGGGTGGGGGGGGGGGGGGGGGGGGGTTACATTAACTCCTGCATAAGACTCTTGACACCTCTAAACCAAACATCTTTACTCTTATTACCTGAAGTAAAGTAACCGGTATTCTCCTTCCGTCCTTGAGCCACAGAGCTGTCATACCCAGCTTGACACCGATGGTACCAACTCGTTGGGATCCTGTGGTCCATCCTACCTTGTGTGGCTCAATCTTCACTGGGCGTTTAAAACGCACCTTCAATGATTTTTTCATTTCTTGTTCAACGTATTCCTCCGTAACAGGTTTTAAAGCGTTTCTGGGGCCGTCTAGAAGTGACGGCTCCATTTTATAAACTTCCAGAAGGTTTCTTGCTCCTCTTGTTTTTGCTTCGTCGGTGTCTCCATCTTGGGCACTAGAAAATCGTTTCTGTGTGGTGAATAATGTTCTACAAGTGTTTGGGATAAAAGAAGCGATCCTTAGTCTGTTGATGGACAAATGAAAACTTGTCAAACTCCATAAAGTCATTCGCAATAAACGAGAACCCTTAGAAGCCGCCATGACGGGGTCTTAAGCTCTGGTTCCTGACAGCGAAGAGTGCCGAATCCAGGCCCCAGTAATATCTCTATCCGCCGGATAAATCACTATGTTTAACTATGCTGGTGTTATCCGCTGCATAGTGATTTATCCGGTGGATAGGGCCATCCATCGTTTGAAAAAATCAAGTTTGGTCTTTCAAAGGTGACTTTTAATTAGTTTAGTAACAACACCTTTTTCATGCATTAATTTGCTCCAGCTGTGGTTTTTCTTAAAAATGAAAGTCGACATAACAATGCAAGGTCCGCTAATTAACAGGAAAAGGTGGTTACCAAGCAACTGAAAGCCAACAAGGATGCACAACAGTTAAAAGTTGAATCGGACGTAGGCATTCCGGAAGATTGTTTGGTTTTAGTCACTGACTTGGAAAGTTGTAATCATTTTTTTCGTGCACATGAATTAAGAACATGCCAGCAGTTAGCGAAAGGCTCGTTTCGCAACATGACGAGCTTGGTGACGGAATCGTTCCACCACGCTCCGAATTTTACAAGGAAGATTGATAGATAATGGCATCTCGATAGACGTTTTGATTTTCGGTGAAAGTTTGGTAGCAAAAGCTCTCGAAGCAGCAATGGCAGAGGTTCAACCCGACAGTGACGATGAGGTAAGCTAAATACTGCCTTTTCCTTTTCTTCAAGGTCTTACAAGTAAAATCAAGATTGTCACCTTTAGCTTGCAGTGTTTGTTTTGTTGTCTTGTGATCAAGTCACAAGAATGTCAAATCAACATTATTGCCTTTTGAACATAAGAGTGCTTGCTAAAGTAAACACATATTTACTTCTTGTAGAGAGGCAATTGTTGCAAGTTTTTGAGAACCACCACAAATAAGGACTTAAACTCATTACCGAAACACAAACGATTTATTAATAAAATTATCGCGGGAAGCTGATCGATCATTTGGATACTTGAGGCAATTAGTTCATTCGGGGCTCCATCCGGCGTCTTTGTTTTGAAATTAGTTTCATCTTAAAATTTTGGACGCTGCAGAAAATATGTGAGACTACAGTTCGCCCAGTATGTCAAATAAAAGACATAATTAGATTTATTTTTCGATCTGAGGTTCCCCGCCGACCAGGTGGCTTTGGGCCGGCTTATAGTCACCTCGCCACCAGGAAGACTCGCCACCAGTAAACTCGCCACCAAGGGTTACATCAACTTTTTAATTTTTTTTTCTAGTCCTAGATTAAGTATTTTTTCCTCAATTGCAAATGACAAACTTAACAGTGAAATTTTCTCGTCCAAATGGCATCACTTGTTTACGAAAGAGAAAATTGCATCACCGAAGAGTGTATGAATGTTGGAATCACTAAGGGAGAACGAAGGTTTTATAGTGCGGAGTTTCGAAAAGTTTTGAAAACCGGGAAATGCGCCAACTGATCGATCGAAATAAAAATCATATTAGGCTTGGATTATGAAACTATTAACGGATCGAGCAAATGCATACTCAAGGCGAGTCTTCTCCTTATAAGAATCAACACAGCTTCGCCTTCCACTAAATAATGTCCTTGTAATGATTTATTACAGAAGACGTAAGGCAAAGTACTTGAAGAAACTGAAATTGCTACAATCATTTCTCAAGTAGAAAACCTAATAGCTAAAAGGTGATTGCATATTGGTGGCGAGTTTCCTGGTGGCGAGTCTTCCTGGTGGCGAGATAACTAGTTACCCTTTGGGCCACAGCTGTTCGGGCGGTCGTGGGTTTCTTTCTGGCCGAACCAACATTTGGGCCCCTCATACCCTGACCCTGTACTATAATGTTGCTTGTTTCTGTGAGATACCGAGCCCTGATTTGATTTAAAGTCTCCTGATTTGATGTGTTGCCTCCTGCTCTCCCGACTTTTATCAGATTCTCCCAATTTATCATGAAATTCTAAAAACAAGGCAGAAAAGTGCTTTATTTAGTCATTTTTTGCGATCTGAGTGTAAAATATTACTTTTTACACTGTCTCATCCTACAATGTCTTACTCAGTCTCTCCATTGAACACCCCATGCAGTCTTACTCCATCCAGCAGGTCCAAAAATGTCGGCCAAGCATGGCCGAGACTCCAGTGGTAAAGAATAAAGACCTTTATATAGAATATCACAAAAATGATATCAAAATGCAGGAAATGCCACTTGTAAGAAACCCCCCCCCCCCCCCTCCCTGCAGGCTTGCACCTAAGGCACTCGCATAAGTGAGCACCTTCGGCGCTAAAAAATACTCCCTATTTTCCTTCAAAGGGGGAACCTTGGAATCTCTGCTCAGGTCAGATGGTGAATTATTTCACATTTTTGCTTCACAATTTACAAAACATGTAATTCTAGTCCCATAGCTGTTTTCACGCACAGTGTAACTTGAAGACTTCCTTTAACCTTGTCTTGTATTGTTTTCAGTTTTCAATAAACAATGGTGCACCCAGTGAGGGTGACGGCTTTTCCAAAGAAACAGGAGAACAGGAAAAAGTCGATGTGAAGCTGCCTACCTTAACAAAAAATGACACAGTCTATGATGAGGTTGATGCAGTTTCTCAAATAGGAGGCAATATCAAACTCACAGAGGATCAAAGCATCAATAATATTTTTGATCAGGAAAAAGATGGTGAGCCTGTCTCTGAAGGTGAAACTGAAGCAAACACTGCTGTTCCTAAAACAAAAATAACTGAGAGTTCAACAACATCAAGTGACTCAAGTTCAGATGAAGATTCTGATGGGAGGAAGGAGGACAAGGAAAAGAAACGGAGGAAGAAAAAGAAGGAAAATTGGAAAGAAACGGAAGAAGATGAACACGGCAGGTTGATCAAGGAAAATGAAACAATGAAAGAGAGGATAGAAAATTTGTCAAAGGAAAAGATCTTGTTGGAGGAAACTCTTTCAGTTGAAAGGAATGAAGTTAAGGTATGTGCAGCTTTTCAGATGAGATTAAATCTGGACAAACAATAATGAATAATAATTTAATTACCGGTATTCAATAATCATGAACATCTGTTCAATTACTATAAAACTGGCTAAACAGATGACCATGCCTGGATGGTCCTTGGGTCTTACAGTGTAGGGCCTGGTCACCAGGTGATATCTGCATGTCACAGCCCCAGTGCCATGTAGTTACCAAGCACAGTGGTTAAAACAAAAACTTCCCTGCCAATTACCAAACATGATAATATGATGAAGTGCTTCATTAGAACCACTGATGGCCTAGCTGAACACATTAGCCTTCCTTGTTGATTTTTTCCAAGTTAAATCACATTTACTGTTTATTGTATTAAATTAATTTTATGCCAGTCAATGAGTAATTTTGGGAAGCCATAATATGACTTGAAGTTTGTTGTCTTTTTAATAGACTCTTAGGGATGAACTGATTAGTGCAAAGGAGGAATTTCAAGAGCTATGTAGAAAGCAAACAAATGAACTTGGTGAGGATACTGCTGCTGCTGTTCAAGAAAAGGAGAAACTTATTACAGAGCTTAGACTTGAAATACAACAGCTTCAAGATGATATTAGTAAATTAAAGCAAGATATTGACATTTCACAGAAAGACAAAGAAGAGGAAATATCATCATCAAGGGATGCTACCAAAGATCTAGAGAACCGGGTAAAAATACTGGAAACTGAGATAACAGAAAAGACTCAACAGCTGTGCAATGCTGCAGAGGATGTTGACAAGTCATTAGGATCTTTACATGAAGAAGAAAAGTTGACAAGCAGTCTAAAGGAAGAAGTTGAATTGCTCAAGACACAAGTTAAGTTACTGCAGGAGGACATTTTGAGCAAAGAAGAGGGATTGAATAAAGCACTGGAAAGAGAACAGAAAACAACACAAGAAAATTCAAAACTCCAAGCGAAGTTGAGCAATGCCCAGACTCTAAGTGCTCATCATGACAGTGTAGTACAGAAACTAAGGAATGAAATTGCTTCTCTGCAGGATAAAAACATGGAGCTTGAAAGGAAGAGTTCACAGATTGAACAAAGGGTTATGCAGGAATCAAACAGAAAACTGCAGGATAGGATCAGAGAACTTGAAGAAAAAGTAATCAAGCTCAATGAAGAGAAGAAGAAAATAAAGACAGATTATGACGAGGCTGTGAGAGCATTAGAAGCTGTTGACAAAGTGGTAAGTGTGTAGAATATTAACAGAAGTTTGTTTAACCAAGATACTACACAGTTGGTACTGGCAGTGGTAAAGGATTGCTTTGCAGGATTACTGTTTGGGTTCAAAATGCACTGCCAGGCTTTCCACAACAAGACACTGGAAAGCCAAGTGGGAAGCCTTCTCAGGCTGCGATATAGTACGTTAACTTTGCATCTGACTAAATTTACTTGTCAGTACTTGTCAGTTTTAAATATTATTATTTCCACTTAACCTGCTCCTGATGGTATTTTTTTGCTCAGTAGAGAAGGCCAACAGTGATGTTACAGTCATAATTTCACTCTGTCAAAAAACAAAAAAACAGTCTTCACTATAATTAACTTAAACTACACCTCAATGAGTCACATGACATTATCAAGCTGGCAGACCAGTGGGAGAGAACATAGTTTAGTATTTAAGCCTAGCTCAGTCAAGCAAATAGCGTATCATCTTTCTCGCAGGTAACAATTTGCAGTCCCTCACCATCATTAGTTGACTATTATCACACGTCTGGGTCCTTATGTACTGCTCATTGCAGATACCTTTGGCTTTGACTGAAATTTGCAACTGAAAACTTGTGACATGTGTTAAGCCCTTTACCTTCACATTATTGTTGAGGGCAAAGTCAGTTCTCTTAAACTAAGTAAATTTGGTAGTTTAAATGTAGGCGTGACTGTGGTACTCGTCTAATACATGTATTCACAAATAAATTCTGTTTTTCTCATTTTGTCGGTGTCCGACAGTATAGTGTCAGGGAGGATGCACTGCAAAAATACAAAGCGGACTATGAGGAAGCAACTGATAAGCTGAAAGAAAGTATGTTACTTTTAAGTCCACTTTTCAATTATAATAATGGAAAGATTACTTCAGCATTTAACCTGTTGAGTGGGGTCGACAGCTGGGTGGGTAGCTGGGGAAACCCCATGCTTTATGTAATATTATACATGTATGCTTTAGGAATTCAGGCAGGTGATCAGTGGCTATCAACTTCATCTCCCACCTCACAGGTGCCCCAAGCTCATCTTTCTCTCACAATAAACTTTCCGTACCTCAAATATGTTGTTCATTGCGAGAGAAAGAGGTTCAGTTTTTCAACGTAACTTAATTTTTAACTTCATAATAGTTATGCATTGCTTGGGGCACCTGTGCCCACCTCTGCAATTGTTTGTGAGCTGATTTCAACAAGACTTTAAGGGCTTTCTTCCTGGAGGTCCAATGGTCTTCCTGCCTTGTCAAAAATCAGCATCTTGTTATTGTGCCAGGGCATACACTGTCATATTTTTTATTGTAGCCAGCTTACGCTCTAGCACTGTCCCTTAGTTTCTTATTTCCATCACAATAGACCATTTTACTGTTGTGCGCTTAGTTACCTGGCCTATGAATGAAAGTGAGGCTGGAGTTGTAGTGTTGCTTTGATAGAGACCTCACTGCTTTCTTCTGTAAATTCAAATTAACATGAGAACAACCTCATTAACATAAGAAAAGGAGGGAGGTCTGTATCGCAACAAGGTAAACACCAGCGTCACTTTCATTTAAAGGCCAGGGGCCAGTTGCTTGAAGCCTGGTTATTGCTAACCTTGGTTAAGAAGTATCAAAACCCACAGGTTTCCATGGTATTTAATGCTGGTTAGCACAAACCATGCTTCAAGCAACCCGGGCCAGACCTGTGAATAAGCATGTAACTGTGAAAAGATCTATTGGCAGAAGTTCATAAATATTTGAAGTTTGAAATTTGCAGCAGTTTTATTTTTGAGTAAGAACGTCATTGTTCATACAGTTGTTTTTTTCATTGGAGGTGAGAGGGAGATTACCAGACTCAAAAGTGACCTTTCAAGAAATAAAGAGAAACTCACCCGCGCTCTTGAGTACAAAGCTGATCGTGAAGAACTTAAAGATCACCTCAGGAAAAGTAAGGAAGCAATTGTGCTCCAGAAAGAGGAAACTGAACAAGTTAGGAAAGACTTGGATGATGAACGCCATGATCTAAGAATGGCACAGTAAGTGATGCGAATTTATTCCTTCAAAATAAATCTTTAATCTCTTTGTCAATTACTGTCAACTCTGGGGAAATAAAAGAATCCTTTCACTGTTCCAAGAGAAAGGTGTGGAGTTCCTAGTATTGTTGTCTGGTTCACGCAGGAAACATGCGCCGTTACAAGTGTGATGTGCTCCACCATGATGAAACTTTGTTAAATAAATTCAGACCAACACTAGTGAATTATGTTGTCACAGAAGATGATCCAGATATCAACTCACTTAAAAGTTTTGTACCCCAACCAACTTTATACTTATTATAGCATTAGTTCTCTGTATTTCTCAGAGTCACCAAGAAACCAGCAATCTTAGATTTTTGTGGTATAATTTTTTCTTTGTCAACTCTTGTTCATATGCCTAAATTTTGTGCAATGTTTATTGTTGTTAGTAATAGACTGATTTAGAAACAGGACGGGAACCTCAGTTGATGATGGCGTGCAGCTAATTATAGTCTGGGTTTTACTCTAATATGACCTAATATTCAGCATGCGAAGTCCTTTGTCTACTAAAGTTCCCGTCCTGTTGCTAAATTAGCCAGCCAAATGTAATATGCCTGAAACAATGGTCCAACAAAACTATAGAACAGAAACTAGTTGAAAATTTCTTAAGCAAGTTAGTGAATTCAAACTATTTAATGCATGAGAGCATTTTAATGAGTTACAACTCCTAAGCTCCTTGTGGGTAAATATATGTCTATATTCATGTCTATGCAACAAATTTTCCTGGACGCTTGACAACTATAACATATCTTTGTCAACCCCTCAGTATAGTGTTTCAAAGAGCACACACAAAATGTCCTTAATTTTTTATATAACTTTTATTTTGTCAATGGAAGGACTGTAACTACTGAAAACTTGAAAAAGTTATAGCTCCATTCAATCTTTCAAGTTTGATAACCTTCAAGGAAGAATGTTCGACTTGTATGTTTGTTAAAAAGTTGTCTCTGGTTTTGAAAGGACTAGATCACAGGAGCGAGGGCGCAAAATTCAGATGTTAAATCTTGAACTTAGTGAGGTGAAGGATACCTTGCAGGTGAGTCCCTGACTTGGTAAACATCACACTTAGATGGCGTGATGTATGTTATTAACTAATTAGCACATGGATAGGCCTTGAATTCTTTTTCCAAGCCATTATCAATTTCTCAGGGTGTTTAGAGAATATTTTGTATTCTTGCATGCATTAATAGACAATGTTGATGTATATATTGTAGCTAAAAAATCTTCTAATTATTATTGCGATTCTGTGGAACTGTTCAGATCAATGCAGTTCCCTTAAAGCTCAATCAACTCACGATCACTGAGACCACTTGATTGCTGCTAAACCTGAAGTCTGTGACATACCTAAATCAATTTTCCGGATTGCATTGGGTAACTGGAATTCTTTGAGAACTTTGGAAACTAAACATGGAAAATATGCATTTCTTAGTTAAAAAAGTGGATTTGTTAACTGTGACATTTTCTATGTAGTTAAGTGTTAAAAAGTAGTTTCTACATGGTCTTGTTTCCTATTATTCCAAATTTTAGCATTAGGAGGACGTCTATATACTAGAGGAAAAAATTATCCACGTCATAATTAATGCCATACCTTTAATGTATCTGTGTTACCTTTTTATTTAATAATTTTGTCATAGATTGCCAGGAATGTTATTGAGGAAAAAGAAAACAACATGAAAAACATTAAGGACACTTTAGCAGCTGAAAAAGAACAGAGAGTGAAGTTAGAGAAGGTACGTCAAGAATGTTGTTATCATGTGGTGCTTCTAATGCCTACTTTGCCCCACCACAAAGAGGTTTGGTTTAGTTTTTACAACTTTGACATCTTGATGAGCACAGCTCTACTGAAGATTTTCTTGGAACTGACCTTTCAAAGAAGGCTACACTAACCCATTTGGACAGCATGAGCTTAAATTCTCACTCTAATTGACAAGTAAAATTGTCTGGCGTTAGACAGAGTGATTTTATACTAAGTATGGCCAGTTCAGGCTTGCTTGGGAGTCAAGGGATAAATCAGGCCTGGACGGTAATTTAATCAGTCAGGTGAGTTTAAATGGAGGCCAACATAAGGTTTTAAATGTTTAAATGACAACTATGGTATCGAGCAGAGTGGTGGATGGGTGCCTTGGAGCTTGAACAATATTTCTGTGCCCTCAGGAATCTCTTTATCCATGCAATGGTCACCTCGCATAAGCTGTGCAAGGGGAGAAAGGAGTAGCCTGTTCCAGGCTCTCGGATTGTAGGGTCGGGACAACAAGAAAGGGAATGCAAAAATAAGACGCGCAGGATCTGGGGAAAAAAGAGTGGTGGGGGCGGAGGGAGAGAGCCTGTGAGCTTATTCTTAACGACCCTTTTCCACCCACTTTTGATTTTGGCTGTCAAACTGTCAAAATGCCAATCAGTTGGAATCATTCTCAAATTTCTTGCGTGAGTATTTTGCATGATCTCACTATGTGATCGCGGGGAAATATTTATGTCTTCTAGCGCCTGGCCGCCTCGTCTCTCCCCAGACTCCTCTCTTTGTTTTCTCATATTTGCGCTTTCCCTACTATCTTGGAGCCAGGGGAACAGGCTAAGAAAGGAGTAGAAAAACAGACAACTGAACTAAAAGACACCTGAGAAATTATCCCTCGACCATTACCGGTAATGCCATGATAAGGCGCTTCACACGGATGTAACAACAGGGTCATTATCAGTTTGTGGAACAACAGTTGTTCCACAAACTGATAAATGACCCTGTTAACTGTCACCTTTCTCTGTTGGGACTGTTAGCATTAAAAAATACTTGTGTACTTAACATTAGCTTTCATGTCTGGTTT
The DNA here is from genome assembly GCF_036669925.1 of Montipora capricornis. Classification (NCBI taxonomy): domain Eukaryota; kingdom Metazoa; phylum Cnidaria; class Anthozoa; order Scleractinia; family Acroporidae; genus Montipora; species Montipora capricornis. Next base: position 52,138,902 of record NC_090892.1, on the reverse strand, counting down.
GACTCTGCAGTGAGCTCTACATTGAATGGATAGGACTAAAAGCCAGTATTGTTTCTTGTTGTTGTTAGAAATTAGAAATCATGTCGCATTTGGAAGAGAAACTAAAATACGTGGAGGAGGAAAAGCAAAGATTGGAATGTCGACTGAAAAACAGAGAACTGGAGCTCAAGGAAACCCAGAAAAGTCTAGAAGAGTCACACAGCAAACGAAAGGTGAGTCCATTGAATCACCTCTGTGTGAGCAGGATTTCAAAGTGAGATGGGATTCATGATGGCCTTTAAAGGTGTCCACAAAGGAGGAACATTTTTTCTGAAAAGTGTAACCCTAATCCTCTAAAACCTTACACTAAACCCTAGAACAGCAAACCGTGTTGTACACTGTAGTTGCATTTTAGTTATCATCATTGTAGTTGTAGTTATGATTATTGTAGACAAGTTGTTGGTATGTGGACTAATGTTTTAACCTGTTACAAAGAACATTTAACACATCTCATGTTGCTAGTGCAGGGGTTTTATTAGAAGCCGGGACTTGGGTACTAGCACCTGTCTACACTGAGTACATTACCCGCCTTTGCTCAAAGGCGATCTCAAGATCAAAAGCCAGACTATATATAGGGGTGCCTGCTTACTCTATCACAAGGTCCCTTCTACTTGAAAACGTAATGAAACCCCTTGTTAGTGTTTACTAGTTGAACATTGTGTGTCGTAAGGAACACACACCAAGTGGTAAGTGTTTGGAAAGAGTTGGCAATGCAATCCCTGGTTTAGTGATCCACCTCTTTTAGTATGTATTAGATCGAAGAGCTTCTCAGCAAATTGTACACAAAAACAACACATGAAAGGGGACATTTAAGGCGGTTTACCAGTTGTGAGAATCTCCACTCAAGTACTATTTAAACTTGTTCTATAGAGAGCCCAAGAAATTGATCCCTTCAATTTTTTGTTTCAGGAGCAAGATGAAAAAGTTGATCTTTTAGATAAAGACAAGAAACGGTTAAATGACCAGCTGGAGGATAAAGCAGTAGAAATAAACAATCTGAACAAAAACATTTTCGAATTGGACCAAGACATTGGCGAAAAACTCAGGGAGATTGTGCAGGTGGAAAGTCAGTTAGATGAGCTAAGAACACAGTACTGGGATTTATGGAACTCTTATCAAAATGATCGAGAATGGTGGAAGCAAAGGGCTGAAAAGGTACTTGGGTAAGTGTTGACAGAGGTTCATCTCAATGCTGGGAAACATTTTCCGTTTGGTACATTAAACTTGCCCGTGAATAGCATGAGAGGAACTAAGCCAACTTATCCTTTCCATATTGACGCCACTTTCGAAGGTTGACCTCTTTAAATTTAACGGTCGCAAATGCCCGAGGGGACTCCACTATGAAAATGACAGAGTCTTTAATCATGCCATGTGGGGGCTTTCTTAAAAAAAAAAAAAAAACCAATCCTCACGTTGCTATGTCCATCTACACAAACTCTGCATTTGGACAGTGCCATATGTCTCTCATGGTCTATCTATCTAACATTCAATAGTCATTTCTCAGAACGCTGAAGAGTTTTGAACATTTGATTTGATTTGATTTAATGTGTAGAAGGCGACCAAAGAGCGCACCCCAGTCCAGGAGAGGGCCACCTGGGGAATATCACAACGGTGGAATAAGCTTAGCATCCAGACGCCTTATGAACAGGATTGGCCCACCACGATTAAATCCAGCCTATATTAAAAGCAGACACAAGGTATACATCAACCAAGTTTAAACCCTCATAATGATCGTCTGTTCTTCTTCTTCTTCGTCGTCGTCGTCTTCTTCTTCTTCGTCGTCGTCGTCGTCTTCTTCTTTTTCTTCTTCTTCTTCTTCTTCTTCTTCTTCTTCTTCTTCTTTTTCACCTTCATCTGCTTCTTCTTCTTCTTCGTCTTCTTCTTCTTCGTCGTCGTCGTCGTCGTCGTCGTCGTCGTCTTCTTCTTCTTCTTTCGAAGGTCCAGTCGATTGTGTAATAATATATAAGAAAAGATAACGGAACTTAAAAAACAAAATTAGTCATCTTGCAATGCATAACCATCAATTTATTTTTAATACCAGATTACTCGAACAAGACTGGCTTCTGCTTTCGACGGACAAGTACCCAGAGAAACCTCAGGCGAAAACATCGAAGTTAAAGTTGGCAGCCCACCAAATGGCCTCTCACCGGATGGCACAACACAAACCTCAGCATTTGAAACCTCTCCCAGGCCTCCGAGTGCACCTCCACCGGGCAGGCCACGCCCTAAACGCCCAGCTTCATCATACGGTATAAGATCGCACCCTACAGCCGCGTGGCCACAGTTTGAGGGTACAGGTATGTTTGGGAGTGGTTACTACAGCGACGTGGGTCCTTCATACAATGAAGAAGATGACTTCAATGAGTATGATGCTTCTGATGAAGTTCTTGCTACATGCGCCGTGCACAAAGGTGATCGGGTTATGATTCAGAGTAAAATAACCGGTGAGTTTGAGGACTTTTTTCAGTTTTCTACACCGCTGTGATTCTAATACACCTCGCGTGCAGTCATACTGTACAACTGGCCCAGTCAAAGAGTGGATAGCGCCATCCACTGGATAAATCGAAGAAAATAACCGAGGGAGGCTTGGGAATGAGGAGAGAAGCCTCCCTCGATCATTTTATTTGTTTGCATGACAAAACACGACTGCCTCAGAAAAGCGGGTCGCTCTACTGATTTATGAAGGGACTGCTCGCAGTCTAAGATATGCCTTGCACGACTCCATTCTCAATCTCACGGGTAATAATTTCTTACGCAAGGCTTGTCTGGTTTCGCGGGAAAATTAATCTAAAAATAATTCGGTGTGTAAAATTGCCGTTCCGGTCCACAAATACGATGAAGTTGTACGCTCCCCGAGTCATAGGCTCCTGCCGTTTCGTTGCTACTCGAGTAAGTTTATAACTGAGATGATCTACAACCTGGTTCCGAATATGTTTGCAACCTCTGCACAATCACCGCAATCGATCCCATGGAAATCGCACAAATTCCATCTCGTTGGAGTTGGCGCGAGCACACGCGATAAAAATTGCCGCGGCAAAGGCGACAATCGAGGGATTTTGCATCGTCTTTGCGTGAAACGGCGAGCGTCAGTTTAAAATTTGCGTTTTGCCAAAAATCAAAGGAGCTTCGTGGATTTAGCTCATTTGTTGCCTGTTAGCTATAACTTCTCAAAAGAGAGAGTCAAGTTAGAATAAGAAAAATTTCATGCGTTTATGACAAGGGGAAGCCTGCTGCCGTTTACCGTTTCACGTTTCACGTTTCACGTAAAGCCGATGCTAAATCTCACTGATAGTTGCATGAAATTCGTAATTGGTTGTTTTGATATTGACCCGGTCACACCCTCACTGCTAAAACGAAAATTAGTTTGTTTTATACCACCTGATATCTCTGTGTTCATCATTTAGTGGAAAATTGGTTTAATAATGAACATCTTTTTTTTTTCTTTTTCAATATCACAAACAGTGGGACTCCGAGGTGTTTTTGTTTTCTTTACAATATTGCAGTTTTTGGTTATCTGAAATTGACATATTGTGGAAAGGTCAAGCTTCAGTAAAAATCACAAGTTTCGTCGTGTTCGGAAGTCTTACAAAATAGCTGCGCCAACGAAATTATAGTGTCATTGACAATCGTGTCAGAAAGTTCTCTTGCAGTTTTTTTCTTCGGCCTAAATTACATGTTGCACGTCTTTTTTAATATTTGCAGGTGAAGAAAAAATGAATGTAACCGGACTTGTGAAATACGTTGGAAAGCTAGGGAATGGTGGCAATACTTCAAGCATGTTTGTGGGTCTGAAACTTGATCAACCAGGTAAAAGGACGCGGGGTTTTAATTGTAATCCACAAATATTGAATGACACTGCGTATGATCCACTCACTTTCGTCTAGGAATGGAAGAAATTAAAACGTCCGTCCGTTTTTAGTTACTGTTTTCGTACATGTCTTTTTTCCCACTTGAGGAGTAGAGTTAGTGGGGTCACAAGATGTGACACTAATCGCTTGTCATTTTAGGCACGACATGTAAAAGCAACCTAGCAAAGCTGTTAACAACGCTTGTTATCCGTGAACCATGTGGAACCCCTTTACTTGAATGGTAATTGAAGAGAAGAGACATCAGAGTCTCTTCAACCAAGTTTAGAGGGGAAAACAGGATGGAAGTGAGGATTTCAGTTCACAGCTTTTGAGTCAGTGGAAACCTTTTCTTCCCTGTACCAGCCCTCCCATTGACGATTAAAATCGTCTGGCGTCAGATAGAGTTAATCTTTGAGTGTCACTCTGAGGAGTCTAGTGAGAAAGGGTGAATTATCCTTTTCTTTACCAAAAAGACTGAGTTGTTTTTTTGTTCATGTAGTGGGTGATACCGATGGTCATGTTGCTGGTAAACAATATTTTCAGTGCCCTCCAAATCAGGGAAAGGTGGTGAAACTGTCCGACATACACGCGAAAATGAATCCAAGGGTAGGTGTCCTTGACTATTTTTTTAACGTAACAGGGATCTCAATCTCAAGGCGTCAAGCGCCATCTTTGACCACGCGGTATTTTCCATGAAACGATCGCAGGCTCAATTTTCATGTATCTTACCACTGGCATGGTTGTTAGCAAGTCGTTTAGCAAAGAGCAAAGGGCGACTGGTGGTCTCAGCTGATAAGGTGGCTTTAGTTACAAGGTGTTTCGCCACCTCCGGCTAAAAGGAAAACAAAAGAAACAGAACGTGCTGCGTACGAACAGGAAAAACACGAAATCTTGGTAGCATTCAAAAGGAAGACAATTACACAGGAGCGTCGAAACTTTGGGTTTTTAAATAGTAACTTTGTAAGCCACATTCTAGTGCGTTTTGTCGTGGTCGATATAGACCACTGTAAATCGGGTTCCCACGGTGCAAATAACATAATACTCCGGAGTCAAAATTTCGTAGTTTCTGACGAGATTGTAAAATAAACCGCGAATGCTCAAGTTACATGTGATTTTTTCGACCATTTTCTGTACTTACGCATTTTTCCCAGGCAACTCAAAATTTGTCCGGGCAAGTATATCATAAGACCTACTTGCCCGGCAGACGACTTTGATAAAAAATGAATATAGATTCGTGACATAACAATGCGAAAGCCCGAGTGGTTTATGATGAGGTCTGGTCGTTGTCAGTTATCTTTGACAAGGAGCACGTTTCTGGGAGAACGTTTCAGTCAGATCCGAAATGACGTCCTGAAAAACGATGCAACATATATTTAATTGAAGAAAGAGCAAACCAGCAACACTCTTCAGACTTTGAAGAGTCGGGTGATTATCATTTGTTAGTAAAGTACGATTGTTGATGGATGCGAGGATAGAAATAACATATATAAGTAACGTATAAAAGTACCACACATGTGGGAGAAGACGCGGTGCCGCCGGCTTTGATTAGGGAGAGCTGTAGCAGCAACAACGCAGCAACGGCAAAACAATCGCTCTGAATGCTCTCTTTTAAGGCTGGCTCTCGAAAAAGGTGAGATTTGTATCAAACCCACTCCAGCCTCGCTTCCCGAAACTTAAACATGGCAAGAATTTTTTTTTCTGGAAATCATTGACATGCGCACTTATTGCTTTTCAGACCCGAACCTACTCTCGTGTCCGACCAATGACTTTTGACTTCTGAAGAACCAACTGTTGTTGTCCGGAATAATTGCGAGGAGAAGGAGGCTCGCTTGATCTGTCGCCGATCAGTTTGTTTTGAAAGCTCTGTTCGAGCCGTTAGTTACGATGGTTTGTAGACTGGCGAATGGCCGGGTAGTTTGCAGTAAAGATCCGTCTTCTACCGCTGTACCAGTTAGGAGATTATACAAAAACGAATTACTTACGTTATAGCGTACACACAAGGATTTGTATTTAATCAAAAAAAATTTATAGCCAAATGAATAATACTATACATTGCGAGGGTATTACTTCCACGCGATCAAATAAAAATATATTTTAGCATTGACATGTAAAAGTGATCTATATTAACAACAAAGGATATGTAAAAAACGCTGAACAATTTAAAGAGTGACGTTTAATGGAAAATAATAGGCATTTATATATTTAATTGCGTGGTAAATCCCTAAACTCGTTCTCACATTTCGTTCGTGCACTGGAAAAGTTCTTAAAATGCAGGCTTTTTGGAAAGAGGTCTTCCACAGATAAGTCCCAGTATGGGTGAAGGAGAGGATGGTGGGGGGGAGGCTTAGGTAGGTTTTGTCTTGTGACGTAGCTGAGCTTTCCCCTTTCATGGAGTCGGGTGATGACCGAATATCTCGAATTCTCCTATGAATATTACACGCTTACCGAGTCTAAAAAATGTAATGCATATTTTTGTATCCTGGTAGGAATCATCTGTAGATGTTAGGTTGTTTTTAATAAAAATAAGAATTATTTTTATAATTCCTACTTTGTGAACAGTAAGAAATAAAGTGCTTGTATATTTGAGCCAACTGAAGTGCCTCAATCCTCGACACTCGTGGTATCTAGGTCTTCTGCTCGCATTCGCCGTGTAACCCAACTTTGCTTTGACGAACGTGAGTCCTCTCTTCTTCCATTTCCAGTTTGCGCCTCCAGGCTTGGTAGTGCCTCTTTCGTATGCGTTTCCCCTGTGACTTTCTAGAACCTCCCAAGCTTGGAGTCCGTTTGGTTTTCTCAGCGTGAGACTAATCAAACTCACCTTTTTTATGCGTCACTGCCCTACTCATCGTAAGGAGAAGATGCGGCGCGGGTCGTCGTTTACAGTTTTTCGAATATTTCATTTAATCCATTCTCACCGAACTTCCACATAATAGGACGTTTTCATCCAACCTCTAGAGACACCAATAACAAAAGGGAAATGTACAACTTCTGGTGGACTAACAAAAGAAGCTAATGTGAGATCTTTTGTTTTCGTCCACCAACTTAGCGGCGATGACGTCACCTAAAGATCACCAATTGATTATTCGAGCCAGTCCACCCAAAACGTAGATTATTTATTCTAAAATAATCATTTTTTTATAGGCACCTTTTTAGAAGAACTTGCTTGCAGAGATATACCGAAATTTTAAGAACATACCCAGGCTGAGAGTCAGTTAACAACGTCTTTATTTTGCTCGTTTGTTTGTTTTTTTTGTTTTTTTTTGTTTTTGTGAGTATAGTATAAATAAAGATAAAAGAAATGTAAAACTGTAGTTAAACAGGACAATTGATTCAAATACTTTGGGGCCTTTTTAACGTTAACAATGTGATTCTCTCTCCTATGGGTACTCGGAGTTCTTCCGAATATGCCCGAATCACCGTAGGACCTATGTCGCAATAACCTTTAGCTCCGGATGGCAATCGGAAGGTCGGTTGTTCCATTTCTCTATTATATTTATTTGTTTATAACAACTTCGGCGCTACGTTAAGCCATTATCAAGTTCAAAAGTGAAAAAGTACATGTATAAGGTGTAATACGAATATATAAAATAAAGAACGTGACACTTTCGTAATTTTTTTTCCTTATTGTGTTTCTTACGTGGGGAATTAAACCCATAGGACCCGCAAATATTTAATGTATTGTTTCCCATTTTATATATTCGTATTACACCTTATACTTTTTCAATTTTCCCTTTAACTTGACAATGGCGTAACGTAGGGCCGAAACGTCGTTCGCCTTTTTAAATGTTTTAAGAATCTCTTAGCGTTTAACTTCTTAATCAATTCATTTTCTCAATCTCTCCTGTTTTAACTTCATTTGCACAAAAAAGTTTAAATGCAAATAGGGTGCCAACAGGAATAAAGTAATCTTCAAATAAAAGGTGACCCCTAATAGAGTACTCTGATTACTTTCTGAATTTTTCCGAGTTGTTATCGACAAATACAGAACTCACTTCGTTCCGGAAAACCGAGACAATATACGGTCCTATAGACCTTATTCATAAATGGCGGTCAATTTATAATTCTTTTGTCGAAGTGCAAATTAGCCTACCAAGCCTCGATATCCAACAGTGAATTAAAAAGAATTCTTGCTCTAAAATGAGGCTTGGTAGGCTAATTTGCAAGTGGACAAAAGAATTATAAATGTGACCGCCATTTATGAATAAGGTCTATGAGACCAGTCATACACTCTCAGACAGCGACCTTTATTACAATCGTTACAGCTTATGTTGGAAGCAATTAGTCGTCTATAATATTTGCAACAATTCAGACGGTTTTATCACATGATTTTCACACATAAAAAACCATGGCTCATATATTTTACCGTGCCGATTTAGATGGTCTAGGTGAAAGGAATTGTAAGGATTTGTGTGGAAAACTTAAGGAAGTCCGATGCTTTGCTCTTCAAGCACGCTTCAAGGATTTTCTTACCAATCTCAAACCGTTACTTTTTCATTTTTGCTTGTTCTACCTTTAGTAACTTCATCTCAACTTTTCTGCGGCGCCGCATTTTGGAAACTTGCATTGGAGGGTATGGAATCCTCGAGGTTTCAAATGGTCATAAAAACTTGAAACTCTGAAAAGTTACATTCTTGCTTAAGGTTTACCACTGATTATTGGTCACATGACCGGTTGCTTGCAAATGGCCTATTCGGAAGGCCCTCGCTTGTTATGTTTCTTCACCTTTGCGCCAGATCCATCTCATTGTCAACTGTCGGACAAAAGGTTTAAATAAAACATTGCCAGTGAGGAAGTGTCGATGTACACTCACTCGCCATTTTTCGGCGAAAAAAAACATATTGGTCTTTAATTTCTTACTTTGACAGCCATGGTGTACCAAATGGTAATATTGTTCATTGTTTTTGAGACAAAAAAGATCACTACTGGACATTCGATAGTAAAGGCAAGAATTTAATTGATTCGTTCAGCGCATAACTTAAAAAGTTGAGGAGATCATTACAGTATATCATCCCATCTAATTCTGCTTTTCTTCTTGGTATTGGTAGTGGAGTTTAGCCACATCCGTTTGTGAAACTTTGATCCAGCCATCTTGTCTCATGTGATACACTAGAAGACAATGACAGAATATGGTGTTAGTAACGAGCTAGTATAGTGAAGACGTTAATTTTATGTCACCATTTGTTACAAAATTAGTGTGCTCACTAGAGCCCTACTGGCCTGCCAAACAATGGTTTCCTTGAATCCAATAGCTAACACATAGATAGAGCGGTTTTCAATTGAGTGCCGAAAGTAATTAGCGAATTGCTTTGGTTTTGCATTACTTCACTCACTGATTGGTTCAAAGTTCTCGCCCCACTTTTTCAACCAATCAGAAGTAAAACCAAAACCAAGATGGTTTGCGCGCTTCCCTCGCTTGAGTCGGATATGTGTAATTACTTCGAGTTTTGATTGATTTACTGGATTGTCTCCAACCTTTATGATTGGCCAAAGTAATTACTTTGGTGTCGGTTTACGACACTTGATTGAAACTCACTCTAGCAAAAAAATAAAAAAATTACTCAAGAACCTTTTGCTCATTGGCACCATAGTTAATAGAGGGGAATGGTTAGAGCGGTTTTCAATTGAGTGTCGAAAGCAATTAGCGAATTGCTTTGGTTTTGCATTTACTTCACTTAGTGATTGGTTCAAAATTCTCGCGCCATGTTTTCAACCAATCAGAAGTGAAACCAAAACCAATCGTAGCTCGCGCGTGCACATTTTCCCGCGCTTTGTGTCGGCTACGTGCAATTACTTCGGGTTTTGATTGGTTTACTGGATTGTCTCCGTCCTTTTTGATTGGCCAAAGTAATTACTTTGGTTTTGGTTTTACGACACTCATTTGAAAACCGCTCTATGAAACCCAACAATTTCTTTGTTGTAGGTTTTTGTTCTCTTTTTTGGCCTTGAATGTGCACAAATCACAATAGTTGTTTACTCCGTACTGAGGAAGTAACCAATAGAAACGTGTTGATTACTTAATTCATGAATAGTACATGTATAGAGCAGTTTTCAAATGAGTGTCATAAAACCAAAACCAAAGTAATTACTTTGACCAATCAAATAGGACGGAGACAATCTAGTAAACCAATGTAATAATTACTCGTAGCCGACACAGAGAGCGGGAAAATGTGCACGCACAAGCCACGATTGGTTTTGGTTTCACCTCTGATTGGTTGAAAAAGTGGTGCGAGAACTTTGAACCAATCACTGAGTGAAGTAATGCAAAACCAAAGTAATTTGCTAATTACTTTCTACACTCAATTGAAAACCGCTCTATATTACATGGACAGAATTAGAAATGTCAATGAAAATCCCTTGCTATGGCTTAAGGACGTTCGCGCCAATTGTTTCTGCGCATCCTTACTGCGCACACAAATGCCCACGCCACGTCATACACGAGCGTGCGCGCTACGTAATAAAATGAGAAATGATAGGGCAAAAGGCCATTGCCATAGCTTTGCCTGGATTTAACGGTCTTGGACGTTCCGTGACCCCAATTTTTTTTTCCAGAAACGGACTTTATTTACAATTATCTCCACGTTGTCCAAAAATGAACAAAAAATCAATGTGGGAAGTTAAAAAAATTTCAAGATTTCTGCTCACGGGACATCAAATCTTGCCATCTTGCGGCTGCAAGGCGAGTGAAACTGTGGTCGCTAAATGCGAACTTGATCTTTAAGGAACCTCACCAGTTGACTAAATGCACTTAATAAGTCCACTTAAACAATATTTGGCAGAGAAGATTTCACTTCAAAGATTTAATTGCAATGTATTTGGGTTTACAGACACTGGCCTTATTCGCTAACGAAGCCCGATTTTGTCACTTTTTGGGTGTCTTTCCGGGCATGTTCTCTACAAAACGAAGTCGGTGTCCACAACTTTTTTTACATTTCTGACATAACTAACTCATTATCTTAGAGTGGTAAAAGTTTCAGAAAAAAATCAATGTTGAAAAATTTTCGCGCGAACGTCCTTAAAGTGCTACTGTGATCAAATTTTTATCCCTTGAGTTTTTTGGTTTAGCACATAGAGTACCATGAAACATTAAAAACGCTGTTTACCGTTTGGAAATATCTGCATTGGTTCCAGAGATATTTAAGTTTGAAAAATGTGTTAAATATGCAAATGAGAAGGCTGATGACGTCATTCACCCAACCCAATAGAACATCAAGAATATAAATAGAGCTATCTCGGTCAATTTGCAACAGAGACCATTGAAACTTGGTGAGCTGATAGTTCTGAAGGCAACACACCTATGACTGTAAAGAAATTGGTTCCCATGGCAACTCACTCTTTTCCAGTCCCCTCCAACCTGATTTCAATATTTTGGTGATCTCAGGCTAGAAATACATTTACCAAGGCCACAAACTCAACCTAACATCTTTATATGCTGACAGGATCATGCAGATGAGGCACCATTTGCAAATATCAAAACAGAACGCCAAAGGTGGTCTGCAAAGCTTTTAATATCAGGGAGGTCTGGAACCCAGTATGTTGCCATGGTAACAAAAATGGTATGCTCATATTGTGGAACACATCTACTAGAATCTTAGTGCAAAGAACCAAGTATTTCTGATACAAATTGGCTGAGATATCTTTCTCCATCATACTTGATCAAAATTTGGTAGGGTTTATGACGTCATCACTTGGCTAATTTGCATATTAAAAAAACTTGAATATCTCCAGAACAAAAAGAGATATTTGAAAATGGTAAACAGCATTCTTCTTCTCGTACAGACTACGTGTTTATGTGCCAAAATGGCTTCGATAGGGAAGATTCAAATTTCGTCACAGTAGCACTTTAAGGCTGGGTAAATGGCGTCAACATTTGCGTCAACAACCATTCAACATTTCTTTTGTTATCGAGAATGTTGACTGAAATTGAAGCACACACCCCCCCCCCTTTCAACAGCACACCCCCCCCCCCCATTTCAACATTGTTGGGTATGTGTGTGCACACTAATAATTTGGTCTCTCAATGATGTATCCATGTCCACATCTATAGTAACAACCGTGGCTGCCACCTGGGACTGATGGGACTGAATGCAAGGCTTTATTGAATCAAATGTTGATGATGTGTTGAAACAGTTTGCCACCCCAGCAGTCAACCTCAGTCAACAAAATTGAACGGATGTTCAAGCCAATGTTGAAGCCATAAAATTTGCCCTGGCCTTAAGGAGCCACAGCAGCAGTGAAATGCATAGCACAGCGCAGAAAGAAAAGACTGATTTTTCACTGCTTCATTGTTTCAATCCGACACAAGAATTTAGTTTTCACATCCTTTAAGAGAGTTAACGAGGTTAGCCAGTGAAAAATTTCTTGTATATCTTTTATCATCTTGAAGGCTCACTACTTACAGTTGACCACACCACCACTGTATGCATCTCTGTGAGTAGCATGATAAATAGATCTCTGACCAAGGTCATAAGCATCCTCCACTGATAACTCATATTTGTAGCCACTGTCCAACACACCATAAGCATAAGTTGAACCAGAACCAACAGAGAAAATATCATTGGACAGCCGTGTTCCATCACTATCCACGTAGTACAGGCCAGGACCCTGAAATATTTACATGATTGTAGGACAATGATTCTTTATTGATTCAAGTTTTCTGCTACAGAGATGAAAATTTCTTAGCTTTCAGCAAAGGGGAGAGTAATTATTTGGGTCAATGTGCTAAAAACAAAAATATATTACGTCTGAAGTAGATCCTTTTCCCAAAGAATTTACAGTGCAAAGGACTGTTCTAACTTTTAATTTTTTCCATTTAATGGGCGTGGCTCTTAACTACAAAGACAATGGTTGCAAAGTAAGATTTTTAGTCAAGAGCCCTACAAAAAGGCTGCATGGATGGTTCTTCGAAGTAAGTTCTTCAATGGAAATATGACATCACTTCAATCAGAATGCGCATGTGCAACTAGTCTTAGTTCTCTGCCGTGCGTTTCAGCGAAAAACATGTCAAAAATCTCAGGAAACGAAAGGAAGAGGCGATTTTTTCACCTGATGGGAACCGTCCCACCATTTTTTGTAAACTGTAGCATGGAGTTTCTATTGAGACAAAAAATGGAACTGATATTTTGAAAAGTGTATCAAAGGACGCCCTTATCACGTTATAATTTTTTTTGTTGCATGCTACAGATTTTGTTAGAATGTTCTCATACTGATGAAATGGTATATGAAATGGATCATATATGAACTGCAGATGTGAAATCATAGCTTCACTTGTTCTCATACTGTTGCGTTAAAAATGTTTGAACAACATGCCGTAGTTAACTCGCTGAGGTGATTTACCAAATGTGGTTGTGAGTGGAATCAGACAAAGAAATGTTACATAGAGCACACTTGGCGAAAAAGGATAACTGTTGTTAAGGGACTTGAGAAATGACTACAGCAACAGCTTGGTAGTTGAGAGCCAACCTCCTTACGCATTCAATTTTGTTTCATTGAAGTGCTTCATTCTTTTGGTACGTAATTTAATTTCATTACATTTTTAAAAGATCTACATGTAAGCAGGATCTCAAATCTCATGATTGCTTTGGCAATGTAGAACTCACCCTCTTGTCCCAGCCACAGATCATAGTTCCCTGAGAAGAAAAGAGTATAAGTAAGGTAACTTCATTATTGTTTTGACAACTGTTGACAACAC
>NC_090892.1:52112827-52120327 GCF_036669925.1 Montipora capricornis | reverse complement strand
TATACTCTGAATGAAATAAAGACACCTATAAGGCCGGGTTCAAACGTTGAACTTTTCATTTGCCGAATCTAATGCAAATGAGAAAGATCTATTGTTTTCGCTCTTTTGCATTGGAAGCGGCACATGAAAAGTTTGACGTTTTGAACTGGGCCTTAGCTATCCTTTCATGTTAGAGGTGTATTTGTTTTCATGCCCAAAAAACTTAATGAGGAAATCTTCGTGATCTTTTTTTAATAGGGATATATGCCCTGTGTTGAAAGATTGCAATGCTCTCAGAACCGTAACTGATCTTATTACAGAGCATTTGCAGGCAAACTTCTCGGAAATAGATGCCATTGTGGGTGAGTATGGATTTCACATTTAATGCTTGTGTGAAAAAGCAAAGCAAACTATTTTCTTTGAAAAATGAGGAGAAACCTGCTGATTTTCCTTTCCATGCCTGTTTGGATACAGGAAGTATTGTAGGTAGGGTGGGTTAAGAATATTCATAGGGAATTTTTGTTTTGGAAAACAGCTGCTAATATATAACATTGCATCAGGAATTACTCAAGGCGTATTTCTGCAAAGTTTTTATCCATTAACATTTTACATCATATGAGAAATAGATGTTTTTGTGTTAACAGGATTGGATGCAAGAGGATTTTTGTTTGGTCCCCTTGTTTCCATGAATCTTGGTACGGCCTTTATTCCCATCCGCAAATCAGGCAAATTACCAGGACCGACAATCCAAGTTTCATCGACCAAAGAATATGGAAAGGTTTGTGACTTCTTTTTTTAATCAGTGGGGTTTTTGAAATGCAGAAAGTACCATAATATGAAAGTTGCTTAATTAAGCAAAGAGGGTCCTCCTTTTTCCATGGCAAAGCCTTCTTTTTGGCATACACAAAGGACCTGTGGTTATGAATCTTAATCAATTGTCTTGTGAAATAATAATTTATTATTTGTTCTTCAAAATTTGCAAGAGGCTATTTCACTTTAGGAGTATATGCTTTGCTGTTGGGAACTGAAAGAAAGAACTTACAACATAGTAATGACTAACTTTCGTTATAAACCGTAAGCAGTCAAGAATTTTTCTTTCAGGATACACTTGAAATGCAAGCAGATGCTATAGAAAAAGGACAAAAAGTTGTTGTATTGGATGATTTGCTAGCAACAGGGGGTGTGTAATTCAGTGTCTACATAATTATTTAAAAATATTTAGGGCATTCAAACTCTGTTGAGAAAGGTGAAGAAGCTCTACTGTTTTTTTGTTTTTTTGGAACAAAATTCTAGATGGTAATTCTGCAGAAATGCTTTTTCTCCCCATCCACAGCTACATGTATCACATGTTTTAAGAGCTGACAGGGTGCTTTTTCACTTGCCATGGCAATCAAATAGTTTCCAACATTTGCTATGGGTCGTGCTATGACAGCCCTACCATCTGTTCTTAGGCCAAACAAGGCCAGCTGTCTGTGACTCTTAGGTAGTGCCCAGATGATATGAACACCCTGCATGTTTAAGATACTTACTCTGGACTGGCACAAGTAAAGTGTTTCATCATAAATACGGGTGTTCTTATGTTAAATTTAGTAATACAAACCAAATAATAAGGTTGCAGTGGAGCTGAATCTGTGAACAATGAAAAGCCTAAGTTTGAGGGGTCAATGCTATGTCTGCCGCTAAGAATGGGAGCAGTATATTATGATTTTGCTCAGGGCTTCTGATTACTCTTTTAAATAAGTATAGAAAGAGCGTTACATGCGAACATTATTATTTTTTTCAGGCACCCTTCAAGCTGCTTGTCAACTTGTTGAAAAGGCAGGTGCGGTGGTGCTAGGGTGCATTGTGTTGGTAGAACTTGAGGACCTTAAAGGAAAGGACAAATTACCCGTAGCCTGCCATTCCCTTGTAAAGTTCTAGATTGAAGTAATAGTGAAGTTCATGGAGGGGTTGATTTTGTGTTAGGTCCATTGAAGGATTATACATCAAGCTTTTTGGCACCTCGTAGCTGCTGAAGGAAATGGGGTGGTGTTTTGGGGCCACTCAGCCACAGGGAAATAACTTTTTCCATTCAAGAAAACCAGTGCCACTTTCAAATTTGTAGAATCACAATCTTCATCTCTGTAGTGTATGGTTAACTTGATTTCATTGTAATGGTCACTTCGTAAAGCATTAGAAGGGTTTTTTTTCACTTGAGTGTAAATAGGAAGGCACAACAAATGAAGACAACAAGAGGGAAACATATTTTTTGTTAACACTATTACCAGTCAATGCAACATCAAGCCAGTTGCAAGCAGTTACCACAGGCTATGTGTAAAACGAAAATCGAAGACCCGGAAAACGTTTTCTATTCAAGAAAACCAGTTCCACTTGCAAATTTTTAGGATCACAATCTATATCTCTGTAGTGTATGGGTAACTTTATTGTAATGGTCGCTTCGTAAAGTTTTAGAGGTTTCTTTAACTTGAGTGAAAGTGGGAAGTCACAGCAAATAAAAACAATAAGAGGAAATCATATTTTTGGTTAACACTATGAACACTAAACTGACTAATTGCAAAATAAAGTCAATCACAAGCAGTTTCCATAGGGTGTCTGTAAAACGAAAATCGAAGACTCGGAAAACAAAGGGCCCTTTCCCCCCCTTCCCCCCCCCCCCCCCCCGAAACTATAACTTATCATCAAAGAGTAAAATACATGTAGCACAACACATCATTCCTGTTGTTACGCTGTTGTTACAGTGGCCGGTGATTAAATTTAGATCAATTACCGTAGCGTCTTCATTTTCCAGATACCGAGGCTTGTAGGTGGATCGAAGACCCCAGATAAATTCTTCACTGGCCATTTAAAACAACAGGCAAACGACAGAGATTACGTGCTTTCCCATTTACTATTTGATATGGAACTTTTTCCTTAGGCTCTTCTTTTTTTCATGGCTTTTGGTCTTCGTTTGCACATACTGGCCTGGCTGTGTGCAAAACGAAGAACGTTCGGAAATTCACCTGAAATGACTCACTATCCATTATAAACAACAGAAAAACGACGGAAATTGCCACGCGCCTCGCACGCGTAGCACTTCCACATTAGAGAAGTTTAGCATCACGTTCTCGTTACTTACCCGTAAAATTTTGAGAGTTTCAATGAAACTGTTTTGTTGGTCAACAGAGACAACATCAGTTCATAAAGAAAATTGCGGCAAGGAGTCAGTTATGAACGATCTATAACCATAAAACCTAATTTTTCCTCCTTTGGCATACCGGGAAATGGTTTTGGGGTACTCTTTTTTCCGCAAACAACTTCTTATGTAGAAGAAAGCAAGAGAAATATTTTACGTATACAGCAAACGCAAAAATAGAGAGGCATGACGCTTAAGGCCAACGGCAAACGGGAAACGGCAGGAACCTGCTTATCATAAAAGCGTGAAAATTATCTCATTTTAACTTTTTTCGTTCCTTTGAGAAGTTGCTTGATATATGGAGTAAACAGAACAGAAATGAGCTAATATCAAGCAGGGTTCTTCCATTTTTGGCAAAACCCTAATTTCACACCGACGTTTGCCATTTGGCGTAAACCTAATCTCTCCAATGCCTACTTTCACGTAGAAACGGCAAGCAGCAGCCGGCAAACGTAAAAAATGCCGTGAAGTCATGGTCACATGGTCACTTTTGCCGCTTGCGGTGCTAAATTTCTTTATAACATCTCTTAGATAGTACGCGCGCCGTGATTGGCTAAATTAGCGGGCCGTATTCTACAGTACGGCCCATTGTACAGCCCGCTAAATTTAAAATTTCGAATAAACATCTAGCAAGTTTTTCATGTCGTTTCTGTTACATAAACTTGTAAAACTGTTTGAATCTTGCAAGCAACCATTTCAAACAGCCAAAAAGATTTAGTTTTTTGGATTTTGACACGACAATCTTTGTGGCACTTGAACCTTCCGCTTGACTTCGACTAATTTCCTTGCCCGCGCTCCGGATTAACCCCAGAGATATAATAAATATCTTACGAACCTCGTTTTCTCGGTCCGTACTGGAAGTTACGGATCCCTCGTTTTTTTCCCGTTGATTTATGGCCCGCGCGCGCAAAAAGTCGGTCCGTAACTTACAGTACGGACCTCGAACTCGGTTAGTAAGAGGTATTTAATGTTGCGAAATTTGCAAAATGTTAGATATTTTTAGGCAACAATCGTTGACGATGACAAGATTTCTCTTTGTCAGCTTTTTAGAGAAAATCACCCCTAAACGACCCTCAACTCGAGATCTTGCGTTTTGTATAGAATCATTTTAAAGTCAAAGTGAATTAAAGTCTATAATGGTGTTTTTGACGAGTTTCAATTCTTGATTTTCGGTTTCCAGGAAAGCGGTTTCTTTTGGTATTTACGTGTACTTCATAATTCCGCAACATGAATTTCTTCCCTTGTAAACGACATTCTGGAATCCTGGAAACGTATAAAGAACAGTGCACAAATCACGTCAAACAAGAATTTCAAAATCCAGAGGTTAAAAGGCTTAAAGGCATAGCGAATACTAGTCACAAAATTCGTTTTTCCTTGTGGTCGTTTCAAAAATTTTGTTTCTGATACACGATCTTCAACACTATCAGGGTCTTTGTTGCTTCATAGAGGCTAAAAAATCACACCTTTTCCTTTATTCGTTCGCGCTCGCGAAACGTTCGTCTGTATCGTCCAAATGGGATCACCTTAGTCGAACGCAACTTGTTTTGAAGTGGCATTTGAGGAAGAGGAAAACAAGAAAACCAAGTCAGCTCAAGTTGTCAGATCTGAAAACAATAGGTTAAGGCAATACAATTAAAATTAGTCGCGGCTTTCAAAACTTTTTTCGTCGCTAAGTAATGAATATAACGTAATTGAAATCCCCGAAATAGATTAAAACTAGTTTTCACCCTTTTTTGGAAATACTTTTAGTTATATTTAAAGGTTGCAAAGTTTCTTCTCAGATAAAAAGGTGGAGAAATATGTTGAGAACTGTTAATAGTTTTGTGTCAAGGAATTTGAGTTGACGATCCTGTCGAAGTTGGCGTCTTCCTGTTTGTACAGTAATGAGCAAACAACGTCTTTGATTGTTTTAAAGGTTTTGTCAATCAATCCAAAGGGGACGTTTCTCAAAACAAAGGTTTGACCTTTTAATATATTCGCGGATGCTTGCAACAGAGTAAACTTTATATAGCGTCCGTAGCACATTCTTCGCGCATTTATTTCTTTAAGTCTTTCACACACGAGAGACTGAATTCAAGTAAATCTCCGCGCAGACGCCATCACACGTAATCGCAACACCGAAGAACGTTTTACCCGTGAATGTCCAATTGAGAACATGAGGTTTGAAGATGTTTTTGAAGTGAAGGAGCTGATTGGCAAGGGTTCCTTTGCCGAAGTAAAGAAGTGTGTTAATCGCAGAACGTCACAGCTTTTTGCAGTGAAAGAAATTCACTTCAAAAATTCAGACGAGAGGGAAAAGGTGGAGCAGGAATCAGAGGTGCGTAGGCGATGATTCATCACTTGTCGCAAAGATGCTTTACCAACCCTCAATAATCGTTTGCACTATAAACATGATTAGTTTTTTTACTTGAAATTGTAGTTATAACTGTGGGCTGAATGCCATTCAATTTGCATACCTCTTAAGGAAACAGGTTTTGAGGCAATAAGTGCTGGCTGGGAATTTGGTTCTCTTCTGGTCTGACCTGAAAACTCTCTCCTGATTCTCCGGTTGGTTCTTCATGTTACAATCAAAAATCTAATCGATTCGACTTGAATTGAATTATTAGGATTTTTGGTGCCGGTCTCTAATTAATTACTTCTTTTGCTCTTAGTTACGTGACTGTTGTATGCATAGTTATCATTATTTATGACACCAATCCACATTCATATCCGTTTGGATACGTTCCTCTGCTCCGTATCTTTGTGATCATTGATTTATCATTATTTATGGCACCAATCCACATTCATATCATTTTGGATACGTTCCTCTGCTCCGTGTCTTTGTTATTGATGCTTTGGTATGAAGTTTTACAACAGACAATATGACAATTAGATTTTTATGAGGCGAGTCGATAAAGGTAGAATAATTACCATAAGCTGACATCGAAGCATCGGCATGGCTCCGGCCCCGAGAGGTGACGTCCGTAAACGAAGGAGAGGTGTGGAGTAAACCTTCATCATTGCGCTCTGACCAAGGGCCAACTCTCGGAAAGTCAGCTTATAATCTTACACACCAATGTTCGTGTATCACTCTCCACCAACCCGTGTCTTTAGAAACTTCAACAGATCAAATGACTCAGGATTGGAGTTGACAATCGCGTAATAGGTCGACTTCCTGATGCAACTACAACGTTTCGTGATATCGGCCACAAGGACATGATTGCGTCATATTCTGTTTAATTGAAATATCAACCAATTGTTTCCAGATTTTGGGACGGTTAGACCACCACAGTATAGTTCGCCTTGAGCGAGTGTTTTATGCAGAAGGTAAAGTCCTTATGGTTCTGGAATACCTTCCTGGTGGAGACCTGTTTGACGGCCTGGTATCGAGACCATTTTACAGCGAAAAGGACGCATGCGCTTGTGTTAGACAAGTCATCCTGGCTCTGAACTACCTGTCAAAGAAGAGAATTATTCATAGGGTAAGTTTACGAAGGCACGCAACTCGTGCAAAATGAATGAGATACAGATATTTTACTCTTAGTATCTTCGTTCGTGCGCCTGCAAAGACCGAAAAAGGTTGCCACCCTATGATTGATTGTACCATCTATCAATCGCGTAATTGCTTCTTTAAAACACTTAAGACAGCAACGCGATATCGGCAGATATGTCTGACCAGTTTGATAAAGCTGTTGGTCTCTAACAAAAAACCTGATTGTTTTTGTTTTTTACTTTTCTTCTCATAGTTCATACTTTGCGATTAGAAAACACTACGAAAACCACCCATCTGTGGAATGGGCGCTCACTTTCGCTTGTAAATAGTTCAAATTCTTGAGAGGTGTTGTGTTTGACGTTACTTTTCAGGCCAGGGAACCTTTCTTGCACTCGAAGTAACAGTGATTCCATGGTTGCACTTGCAACCTCTTTGCTGGTCAAGAATAGTTTTACCCATTTTCCCGAAACTCGTGAATTTGAAAACGTATCTTTACATTGTTGTGCTTGTTCCGGTACACCTTGTCGGCGAAAGCTGGCCACTGCTCACACCGTGGAAACGAATTTCATCAAAATGTTTAATTGAAGTGGGCGGGACAGTCACTCAATAATTCGGGCCCATTCCACAGATCAGTAGCTTTCATCGTAAAGGGAGAGCCTCTTTCTCGCTGGTTCTTTTAACAGGATCTAAAGCCAGAAAATCTACTTTTGGCCGAGAAACCGTCTGGAGACCGACCACCAGTTATAAAACTCACAGATTTTGGAATTGCAAAAACCATCGAAGGTATTTCACTCATTTAATCCTTTTGCGTGTCCTGACACACAAACCGGTGGCTCAGTTGGTTGAGCACCGGGCTGTCACGCGGGAGGTCGTGAGT
>NC_090892.1:52100327-52110327 GCF_036669925.1 Montipora capricornis | reverse complement strand
CAAGTGTGTTTAGCACTGAGGCGCTAATATTGGGAACACTGTTATTATTATTATTATTATTATTATTATTATTATTATTATTATTATTATTATTAGGGCATGTAGTTCTTGGTGTTGTGGTCTGTCTTCTGTGGTGTTCGGGTCTCCGTAAGTGGAACTTTTCTCTGTGGAGATACCCTGCCTAGTGGCAAAAGTTTATAAATAAATAAAAAGTTAGTAATGTATTGATTGACTTTTCTTGACTCACCGTATAGAGATACTCCATTTATTTGTAAGAATTAAATGTAACCTCCCAATGTCACGATGCAGGAGCCGTAAACTTAATTTGACAAATAAGAGCGTGCCAATGGATTAGAGATATTTTGTTTGCTAATCGAATTCTTCTCTAATTATTCCTGAACAGACTCACATTTACTCCCTGTAAAAACGAAGTGCGCTTGTTGAGAAGAGATTCATACACACCCGATCCACAACTAGAGCTAGAAGCAGAAGAGATTTTGTCGCACAAAGAGAAAGAGGAAGAGGGACAAAGACTTGAGAAAATTGAGGAAGAAATCAATGGAAATAAAACAAGCCTATCAATACCATCAACGGAATATCATGTCACTGACATTAAAGCAAGAAGATCTCGGCAGTTTAGAAGTTCTGTGTATATGAAAGTCAAGGGAAAAGACGGCAAGGCCAGAGCCAGAAAAACGTCCTCTGACGACAATTAAATCAGTTGTAATTTTTAAAAGTGTTGACTGTTTTTGGTAACAGCTGGTGGAAGGAAGTTTCTGAAGATGCACGACGATTGTCGAAAACCGGTCACGCCAAAACGCAGACTGCAGACTATGCAGAGCGTGCAGACCAGGGGTAAAATATGGCGTTACCCTCACTATTATTGAGAGCTAACCGTAAACAGGCTAACCTGAATGTTATTTAGGCCTAATTCAGGCTAACCGAATTTTCATTTTACAGACGGTCTGCACAGTCTGCAGTCTGCGGGGCAAAAATATTTTAATTAGTAGGCACCGTTTTTAAGCTATGTAATGAATGAGAATAGTGATCCTCGCGCTCAGCTGGATAATCTAAACAATTGTCTCTTCAGTAGAGAGACACCTGAAAAATTCAGGTGGCTTGAACGGGATTCGAACCCATAAACTCTGCGATGCTGGTGTAATCTGTGCTCTACCAACTGAGCCATGAAGCCACACAGTTCATTTCATTCGTTAAGCTATGTCTGGTTTACTGTGGCTTTAATACCATTCACGGTATTTATACTATCTCCATGATTCTCGAACCCCAAAACCATTGTCAGTACTAATCCAACCAAAATAAAACAGCCACAATCCAGAGCGGAGAAAACGCATTGCTAATGTCCAAACGAGTTAGTAAGTTTTGTTTGGAAAGGATAGAGATTATTCCTTAGGGGCGTAGCAAGGATTTTTTGCCAGGTATGGCACAACCGATTTTCAATATCCTCTCTCCCTCAGCCGGCCGTTAGTAAATATTCTTTATCATCTCTCGGGAGACGTCACGAAGCATGTTGTTGGATAGTTCGTAAATTGATATGGAATTACAACCAAGAAAGGAGCCGCCATGGGGTCTCCAATTTCCCCTGTAGTGGCCAATCTCTACATGGAACAGTTCGAGAGCAGAGCTCTGGACACCGCCCCCACCCCACCAACAATGTGGTATCGATATGTGGATGACACGATGGCCAAGATTCACGAAAAAGCCGTCGATTCCTTCTCAGAACATCTAAACTCCATTGACCAACATATCCAGTTCACTTCGGAACAAGAAAAGGATGGCAGGATTCCTTTCCTTGATACCTGTGTGAGTATTAACCAAGATGGTTCTACCAAGATCTCCGTGTACCGCAAACCTACGCACACGGACCAGTACCTAAACTTCCAATCAAACCATCATCTACAACACAAAAGAGCTGTGGTTAACACCCTGATGTTGAGAGCTCAGACCTTGGTTACGGAAAACGATGACAGAACTAGAGAAACACAGCACGTCAAGCAAGCTCTAAAAATGAATAACTATCCAGAATGGATGCTAACAATACCACATCCAAAATCTACAACAGAGGATACCGAAGAGCCTCAAAACGAGAAAAAAATCTATGCATCAACGCCATACATCAAAGGAATCTCGGAACGCCTGCAAAGAGCTTTCAAGTCACATGAGGTTACACTTATTCATAAACCCGTCAATTCTCTAAGATCACAATTGGTACGTGTCAAGGACACAACTGTCAATCTCAAGAAATGCGGTACTGTGTACCAGATCCATTGTGAGAAGTGTAAGAAGGAGTACGTTGGCGAAACGGCCCGCTCTCTGGAAATCAGGGTAAAAGAACACCAATCAAGAAGTTCATCAGCTATTCACGAGCATTGTCGCCTGGAGGGCCACTCGGTGAACCCAAATAAGACAAAAGTACTATCAACCGAAGTTAACACCTTCAAACGCAGGATAAAAGAAGCTATTCAAATTAAACTTACGAAACCGGCGTTAAACAGAGACAATGGTTACGAATTAGCAGCCATCTATGACACAATTCTAACCCCCAAGAGACGTTAAAAAACCTTTTTAAAATTCATCTTTTTAACATTCACATCATTGACTGATGAAGTCCGGTTGAAAACGGACGAAATATTTCATAAGTTTTAACTTTTAGCTCCGAGTTTGTAAAACTTTTTAAACTTTTATTACAACCAAATGGTAAAATTATTTCTAAGTTCTTTTAAATTTCTTAGGACCGCCGTGGAAGCGCTTGGATTGATTATCATTAATAAAGCTAACATATTGACTTTATCTCACAGTTCTTATTCACAAATGTGAGTGTTTTTTCCCGCTACCTTTTTCGACAGGCATTGCTACTTGCTTTCGGAAGAAGTTAATCAGTTCTACGTCACGGCTAATTAACGATAATTATTATTTCATGAGCGCGCCGCCGTTGGATATGAGATGGAAATTCGCGCCGAGTTTGCTATAACCAGTCGCATCCAACAAGCATGAATGGAATAATTGTTTTGTTGAATTTTTATTAAATTCTGAATGCTTGGACACTTTGAAATTAAAGTCCATGAGTTTCCAGCTTTGCAACACTTTACGCAATCAGTGTCCATATTAGGCATGTGAGCCGATAACCGAGATTGAGTGCACCAACTCATAAACCTAGAAACGGAATATCCGAGGTCGAAGATTTAATAATATACACTTAATGTATGGTTACGAGGGAAACAGTTAGTTTTGTTTTGTTTGTCGAGGGAAACATCAGGACTCGTGGGAAAACTAAACTAACTAGTTTCCCGAGGGACCAGACATCGAGTGCTTTGTTATATATTTAGACTTCCTCTTCAACAATTGCAGAAAAACAAAGGCAAGCAAGAATAGCTGAATTAATTGTATCCCGGTCGGGATACATTTGAATTTGATCAAGGGCAAGTGACCAAGAATCAACCGATCACAATGCTCGTTTTGTTGAGTGGAAATCTAGGTATATAACAACCTTGTACGTTTCTTTTTAGCAACCTCAGAGATGACCTCATATCTGGACTACCTAATACACATTAGTTCTCATTCTTTTCATTCTGATTTGCTGTTGAATTATCACGCTTCGGTTCATTAAAAAATGTGTACGCGTATTTATCTTGTTCACTGCTGCTACACCCATCCACTCAAACGAAATGCTGTCTTCTTTGACTCAATTTCATTTAAATAAAGCCCTCATTAGATTCTTATCCGAGTCATCAGGAACACGTAGCAAAGTCAACTTAAGGGGGGTATTTACACAAGACCGGGACGAACTCAGACCGGTATGAAATTTTTACAGCCATTTACATGAAATCTGGACGAAATGTTATCTTTTTTCTAAGGTAAAGGTAAAGGTAATCTCGTACTCAGATCTCCCACGGTCATACCGAAGGGAGATCTGGTAAAGTTCGATTTCGAGCATGCTCAGTGCCGGCGAGGCCCGAAATACGGGCTTTTCTTTCACTGCGCATGTTCGTACTCTCTGTTGAGATTTTGAGTGATTTTGTGGAATAAACATGGATTTCGAGAGTATTCTTGAAGAGATTCTTTTTGGTAGATAACAAGGAAACCTTAAATTTAAGCCGAAACAGAAAGAAGCGATACAGGCGGTCGAGATTGCTTAATTGTCGGAGCAACTGCAGAATCACTGAAACAAGCCTTAATCGATAAACGAGCGCTATTTTCTTCAAGCAATCTCGTGAAAAGTGTAGTTAAGCAAACCATAAATTGAAAGCGAAAATGTTAAAGAGTGCTTAGACCTAATCACTGCAACGAGTGCTATTTTCTTGACACGATCTCGTGAAAAATGTAGTTAATCTAACCGTAAAATTCACAATTGATCACTACTTAATTCGCGAGTCACGCTTTAAGAACGAGAAATACTGTTTTGAATAAATTACATAGTACCGCATAGCAAGCTACGCAGAACTTTATTCGAGTGGCAGGGTACGTGGGGCTTTCTTCGATACCATTTACACAAACGTCAGAAATTTTAAAAATGATTTTCCTCAACTGTAAAGCTTTTCCAGCGTCAGAAAAAAACAAAACTTTCCTCCGCACAACTGACATTTATTCAAAACAGCACATGAGCTTGCTAAAACCAAACCTTCACTAAGTGCCCCGCGAAATAAGCCAATGGGAGCGTAGATTGCATTGAAACAAGGATGTGAGATCCGGGGATCGAACTCAGGACCTTATGCACCAAGGCCGCGCACTGACTGTGCGGCCATCCTTGCTCTCATCTAACTGAATATGTCGCTGATCCAAAAGCACACAAGCTTGAACTTTTTGGACCCGGTCTAAGATTTATTAGTCTGGAGTGTCAGCCATGTTTATTGTTACTTGCTCGGTGGATTTTAACTCTTGCACTGGATGTATTACATCGACAGCAGCAAACAATTCTGCCCGCGTTTGGCTGAATACGCGATCGCGAAGGTCAAATTAAATTTAGTTACCAGACCTTCGGCGTCTGCAGTTTGATGACATAAAAAGGGTAATTAGACGAAGTGCAAATCAGTTGTCTTGATAATGATCCCCGTACCTCTGATCCTCCTTCGAACAATTTGGCTTTGCACTGTTGTCCCAGCTTCTCAGCTGAAGTCAAATACCGTAGATATATTTTAATCCTCTTTGCAAAATATAAGATCTGATACCCTGCATGATACAGCATATCAGACCAATCACGATCAATGGTCGAAAGGTGTACTTTTCTATGCCGTAAAGAGAACCGTCCCCTGTCCCCTTTTCCTTAATTATGGTGAACAATAACGACGCAGAACGAAAATAAACTGGCGTGGTCAAGAAACGCATCCCGGTACATCATACGAGGGTCATGAAGCTTTGGATGGGGTGGTGGGAATCCCATTTCCCAGTCCAAATTTTGACAAAGACAAAATCCTAGTCCCTTTGGAAAGTTTTCTTAGAAATCCCAACAGGGGCACCCAACGAGAATATAGTTCAAAACAACTTAAACATAGCAATGTTAAACGTATTTTAGTATTTAAACGGTAGATATAGGCGTATTTTTAACCCCTAAAAATTTTTCATCTGTTCGGAGTTCCTAGCTGAAAGTCTAGTGATCCGAAAATTATAGGACTCAAAAGTTACCTTTTCGAAAATTTCAGCCAGAAAAAAGTCTCCCGAAAATTCTAGGTGACCTTTTTAGGGTAAAAATCCGTTAAAAATTGGCAATTATACCATTTTCCAGATGTTCGAAAATCATAGGAGAGGCAGGCAAGCAAGAAATTTTACAACAAATGTTCCGAAAATTCAAGATCTCAAATCGTCTTCCGAACAGATATTTTCCGAAAATTGACGTTGGGTGCCCCTGTCCCAACCCCTGCAACTAAAATTCCAACCGCAGTTAGGAAAAATACGATCTGTTGTATAAAGCATTTAATGATAAGTCTCAAAACGAAACATGAGATCACTGGAGAACGGAGATAAAAAAGACAGTGCGAGATATAATTTGCAGCTGCATGGGATTGCTTACCCAAGTGTCCACCAAAAAGGCCTGCTATCATCTGGCACATAAAGGCATTCTGAATGGTGTAGTCCGCTCCCGTTCCTCCTCGTGACCAATATCCTCCTCGCTTTCACTTCGCTTTCGTTACTAGATCCACAGCAATCGCTAGGCCTAAGGTCTTGAAAATCTGTAGGGTACGTTCAAGAACGTTTTATGTTCCTGTGCCTAACACATTTACCACGGCGCCTTGCTCAATACCTCATCAGAGCTTCGTCTTTTCGAGTGATTGCACTGGTTGCAGTGGGTTTGGGGAAGTCGATTCGTGCTAGTGAAGCCGTATTAGAGGTATAGGATGTTGTAGGCAGGGAGCTTTGAGTTTCAAAAATAAGTTTGTTAGCATTAGGAAGGTCCTGGCTCTCACATGGCAGCGGCCAGGAACGCAAGAAGACCGCATGAAATATTTGATATCAGGAATTTTGAGCAGATCTAATACCTGATAACCTCTGATATGATCCCATTCGGAGCCAGGACTCTTTATCTCTCGGTTCCCAATAACAAAATCTCAGTTTCCAGTGATCAAATCTCATTTTCCCACCGAAAAATCAGGTCAATCCCAGCTCCCATTTTACCCTTCATGACCCTCTAATAGAGCTCCTGTATGAGATTTTGTCATGCGGTGTCGAATATGTTTTGAATAAGCTCTAATGTTGTAAGTATTCCTGCCTTAAATTACTGAGGACTTTTCCCGGTTCTACTTGAATTTTCGAGTGACTCTCTCTTCCACTAACGGAAAATCAACACGTGACATAGTCGCTAAAATATTGAACACAAATGGCGTCGAAGGACTCTCGAGAACTCTATTGTACATTTTATGCTTCGTTGCGTGTGTACAAAATATATCAAAATACTTATGTAATTATATTTTTCGAGTCTCAGATTTACAAAGCGCGCAGTATAAAACGAGCAGCGTGAATTTCCCCCGCCAAAATCACTAGATCTAGATTTTAAAAAATTCGTGCTGACATGAGCTCTGTAATGAGAAGAACAAATCTGTATTTTCGTTTCGTTTCCATGTTCTCTATGTTGTTGCTTGATAACACGGGTATTTCCTCGAAGTACTTTTCCAATTTTTACAAACTAATGACGTATCAATTCGTGGCTTGGTGTGTTGAGTACTATTACAGTGCTTTCTTTAAGTGGGTACGATTTGATTTTGACACAATACGCTGTCATGTGGTATGCAGTGATAACAGTTCTTAACATATTTTCTGTTTACACAAGGTTTGTTTCTTTTGTGAATGATCATTGAAGGAAATCAAACACTCATTGAAATATTTTAATTTGAATGGTCTAAATGGGATCGGTTTCCGACTTCAGGCAGCAGCCACGAAGTTCAGTCAGTCTTTAAAACTCCCCAAATACGAACACAAGTCGACTGAAACAGAGCGGGCTGAAACTTTTGGGACGCAGCCCAGAGCTAGTTCTTCTAATAGGTTATAATTAAGAGCCTCAAACTGCTGGTTTTACCATGTTTGAGTCATTTCTTCTGAAGAATTTTTAAGTGTAGAGGTATTGGTTTCGTTTTCTGAAACGCGGCTGAAATAACCGGACTGGAAAACCGTGAAATATGGAATTTGTCTGCCAATACGATGTCAGGGAAATATTGGGTCAAGGATCGTTTACTGAAGTCAAAAGATGCATCGACAAACGAACGAGGCAAGCATTCGCCGTCAAGGAAATGGCATATAATACAGTGGAACAAAAAGACAAGGTTGAACAGGAAATACGAGTGAGTTATTTAATAATGTTGTGTTGCCCAGTATTAAAAAAATTAAATCCTGTCTCTTCAATCGGAACGAAAGTCTTTAAAGCGTGAAGTTCCATTTCGTTGTCTGCTGGCTAACCGAAACACAATCGGATAAGATTCAGTTGTTACTGATCTTTATAATGAGCCGCGTAGATTTTATCTTTTGAAATGATATGGAAATCTATGAAGACATGTGGTCTTGGCATTTGCAGCCAAATATTATTTACATCAGACAACCAATAAAAAGCAATTAGGATGGAAATAATTTTATGATAATGAACCTTTACCGAAAATTGACAAGGAAAGTGACTCCGACGTACCCTGATTTTGCGAATTCCGACTGCAAAAAAATAAAAGAATGCATTTTGTCCCACTTTCGTTAAGAAACAAAGAATCGGTACATAATGTAATTTTACACAATCATAACTGGACAGGTATTTAAATGCACTCCGATTCTTACGTGAAGCCAAAGAAAGGCCTTTATTGAAAGAACTGCGGCTTGAATGTCCAGTCCGATTTGGAGGCTTAGACTCATCAGAAATTACTGTAGAAGAGAGAGGCGTGTTTTCACTCTCTAATTTTCGGCCTTTGTGAATATAAATGCAGTCCAGCGTATTAGTAAAGATTTGAAGAAGCTGCATCGCCTGTTGATTTCCTACTATCAAGTCTCTTGGTTGCAGCTTTTAACGTGATTAACTCAACACCGGGTAAGGGGATGTAGTTGCCCGTACAAAGGAGGCTGAGAAGAGAGACCCTGGGAACGAGGTTGGCTTGAAACAAGGAGAGGCACGAATCGAAAGAGCCTTCTTTCGATTTCTTGTTGAGTTACAATAACTCGTAACTCCTAGACCATCCAATGCCAAGTCAATGAAATGAGATGAAGAACTGTCAGAGTTAAATTTATGACAACTTTTATTGATTTTCCAGATTCTGCAAGAAATGAGTCATCCAAACATTCTCAAGCTATACCACTTCTATCCTTCTTTTGATAAGTACTACCTCGTTATGGAGCTAGCATTTGGCGGAGAACTCTTTGAGGACCTTGTGTCTAGAAATTCCTTTTCTGAGAGCACCGCTCGCGAAGTTATGACGCAGTTGTTTAGTGCTGTGCAGTACATCCACCGGATCAGAATTGTGCATAGGGTAAGAAGAAGGCCTGGTATCTAAAGCCAATGATTCAGCGAAAAGTATTAAGCATGAAGAGTCTTACTTGACTGCAGGGACCTTAAACTTGTTTTAAAATGAGAATATTTAAGTTTCGGTTTTCCGTAATGGGCTCACCTAGAAAGGGTAAAAAAAAAAAACAACAACAACAAGTTAGTTAACAAAGGAGATAAAATATTGCAAAAAGTCATCACTGCATGTGGGCTGAGCACAAAAAATCGGCAATCGGTAATAATTTTGTGCAAAAAAATGCCAAGGGAAGTTTTATTGCCTCATCTATGAGATGCTATTATGTATCAAAGACTTTTAGCCAGATTTAAGTACGCAAATGGACCCTAATCTCTTTGTTTAACTCGTGATAAAATTGTACACTTTACTTACACTCAAAGAACTGTTATTTTTTCTTAAATTTATGGGATTTTATTGCTTCATCTCTTGATTTGATGACGTCCGAACACGTCGAAACATCATCTATTTCTAATTTTTAAATAAGTCTAAATCCTAAATGATGTTTAATTATATTTTATCGCTGTTTGTAGTGAAAAGTTATTTCGGAGTCAAATCGAAAACAGTACGATCTCCACTGTAAAATGTGTATACGAGTTTGATGTATTAACCCGAAACAAGTGTCTAAAAATGATTGTTGTATACTTAGCCTTTCACTCAACAAAACGAGCACTGTGATTGGTTGGTTCTTGGTCACGTGCCCCTGATCAAATTCAAATGTATCCCGATCGGGATACAATTCCACAGTTGTTGCCCGCTCCGGATGTTTTGCTGCGATTGTTGACGGAGAAGTCTAAATATACAACAAAGCACTTGATGTCTGGTCCCTCGGGAAACTAGTTAGTTTTGTTTTCCTTCGAGTCCTGATGTTTCCCTCGACTTCGTCTCGGGAAGCATCAGGACTCTCGGGAAAACAAAATTAACTGTTTCCCTCGGGACCATACATTAAGTGTATATTGTAGCCTGCGTGGCAGGCAGGGCGCTAGAAAGGGGGAGGGAAAGTCACGAGCGCGAAGCGAGGGGAGTGC
>NC_090892.1:52080327-52095327 GCF_036669925.1 Montipora capricornis | reverse complement strand
AGAATGGCACATTTATTTTCGAATCATCATGAAACGTTAAAGAGAAGTGAGCGGGAGGATGGAAAAGCTCAGCTGGAAAAGGTAGTTGATGGAGGAGTGGCTGAAAGTTTGGAAAACTCGAGGACGAACCGTTGCGTAAATTTAATGTTTTTTACTATCGTGAAAATAGAGCAGTACTTCAGTCCTCGTCTACTTGAATAGTGCGGACCTGCGTGGAAACAACCAGCGATTAAATTTTACAAAAACCACACTCCAGAAGAAGATGACGGCAATGAAGAGATATTATACAAAACACTAACCAAATGAAGATAACACCAGCTTAAAACTTCGCTGCTATGCTCGAGAAAGTTTTTTTTTCGGTAAAAACTTTTTATCTCTTCAACGATCGATCCTCTCTTTGGTTCCAGTCCTTCCCCGACAGGTCACGCAAAAGCGTGACAAACGAAATTTCCGAAGAGCTTTACAAAATCACATCGATTTTACTCGTTTTGTTTAGATCATCGGTGACCCTTTTTTTTTTTAATCATGAATCACTTACCTTACTTACTATCTACCAAATTTGATGAAATGAAAAAGTTCTCACCGTAAGAAGTTATCTTTTTTTAACATTTTCTTTCCTCGTGCCATCGATTTCCGGTAGTGGTTGCAACGGATAGAGCGTACGAAAATGCTCTTCGAGGATGAACTCTACTGTTTACGACATCCCTAGTGGCATGTAATTATCTAAAAATCCCACTCCTAAAAACCTATGCACGGAAACCTTTACTCTAACAGTTTATTTTTATGATTTTCGATGGATGAACAGATGAGGCTACATCTCGCTATTATGACCGATTTCTCGAAATTAAGGCAGTTTCTCCGAAAATGTACTTCCGTCCCGACCCTCCCGTCCGTGGGTTGACCGCGCGTCCTCGCGACCAAAAAGACTGGGAACAAACAAATCTCGAACGTCAATATGGCTGCTTTGATGGGGACCACTTTGATTTCAATCAGTCTTGTAAAGACTACATGATATGTAGACACCAAGCTTGTATCCCTTGAGAAAGTTACCATGTACGCTTATGATGAAAAGTCTTTGGGACTTGGTGGTGCTCTAGTTGTAGTTGACAGCTTCATGCTTAATTGAGCAAATCGCGGAGTATAATTTAAATGTTCTTCGTCGGTTTCGATTCTTCGTTATGGTAAAGTGGATCACGTCGTTTTTTCAAGACTTAAGCAAGTTATTATTCGCAAGAATGGCTTGTTTGTTTGGAGCAAGAACCATCACAGTGAAACAGCATCGAAACGAAGCAAGACTTGCACAACACAGATGGCTACTGCCGTTTCTTAGGCGAACATTTATGGAAGACAACATCGGAAAACGTAACTCTGCTTTGCTTAAAAACAATCCATGCCTTTTTGCTTATCGTAGATTCTCAAACGCCGGTAGCTTGGCGATATTATCTCCGTCTTTGAATTCGCCTCCAGCTTGTTCCGATCACTCAAACTTGCACTGGGGAATGAAAATTCGCCAGAGGTACAAAGAGCCGTGGATGATGTCGGATGAGGAAGTCAGGGGACTGATCACAATGCATGAATGCGAAGATAGTGTACAGCAAGGAATCGTTGGCAAGTATGAGTCGAATCATTTGCCATCTAATAATCCCACAGAGGATCGTAGATTTGTTACTAGACTTCTCCATGACAGGAATGCCTTTTTATTTGGAGTTTTGGACGGCCATGGTGGGGACAGCTGTGCACATAATGTATCTCAGCGTCTGCCAGACTACATAGGCACAGCACTTCTGCCCCAAGAAATTCTTTTGGGCTCAGAGATGACAAGTTACTTTTCCTCCAAACATTTACTTCAGCTGAACAACTCCCACAATTACTATTTTCGTCAGGATCCAGTTTGTTATGAAAATTTAAAAGCCTTCTTTCTGGAGCAGAGTAAAATACAGAGGAGACATGAAAGGATGGCACTAGATCCTCCAACCGTCACTCACCTACTGGAATCACATGCCCACCACGCTGGGTTTATTGAGGCAAAAGAGGACCAAATCTTTCACACAATGAAGGCTATTTCAAAAGCATTTCTCAGATTGGATGATGACTTAAGCCACGAGATTTTGTCCAGAGGAGGAGATGAAGAAACCTATGCACTTAGATTCCAATCAGCTTTGTCTGGGGCATGTGCTCTAGTTGCACTCATAAAGGGAACAGAACTGACAATTGCAAACTGTGGAGACTGCCGTGCTGTGCTGGGTACCCAGAGCGAGGACGGGCTATGGACTGCTCTTCAGTTATCCAATGACCACACAGCAAGTAAGTGGTGTTCTAAGGGGATGTCCACAGTAGAGATGCAAAAATAGATGCACAGGTCAATGCAAGGACATTCACAAGAGTGGCACAAGAAAAATAAGCCATTCAAGCAAAAAAGTTGTAAATGTGTGATTGTCCCCATACATTGCTTTGGTTCCACTGTCAGCTCTATTCATTGAAGAAATTTCATAATGCAGACACAGATGCAAGTTGTGTAAAAGAAAAACAAGCCTGATCGCAAAAATTCAGTTCTGTCTTGTGTTTTTTCACAGGCTATTGCGCTGATGGAAATTGCAGAGTATTACTAAAAAGAAACAATATTACACAAATGATCTCAGATGAATAGAACAAACAAACTAGTCTAGAAGAGATGCCATCACCAAAATGTGGCAATTTTGACAGCATTTGCATGAAAAAAAGAATCTGATAAGTTCCTTATGAACTGATCTCATAGGTCATCCTTTCTTTACAGGCAACCCACGAGAGGTACAGCGTGTATTGAATGAACATCCAGCCCAAGAAGCAACTACATGCCTTAGAAATGATAGACTTCTTGGACGTCTTGCACCCCTAAGAGCATTTGGAGACGTTCGGTTTAAGTGGAGTAAGAACAAGCAGGAGGAGATCATTAAAGAGCGAGGACTGACACCACTCTCTCAAACTAAAGAATTTTTGACCCCACCTTACCTGACTGCAGAACCAGAAGTGACATCATACCAACTGCAGCCTTCCCATAAGTTTTTAATCCTAGCCACTGATGGCTTATGGGATATGATGAGTAACCAGGAAGCTGTGGAGTGTGTGAGGGATAATATAAAACGGCATTACCAAGGTTACAACATCACTTTTAAGGAACAGACACCTGCTGAAGATCCCATGCAGAAATACCCTTATGACCTGGCAAATTCTGCTTCATTTCTCATCAGGGAATCATTGGGTGGTGAAGATCATGTTTCTGTCAGCACAAGTCTGAGCATCCCATCCCCTGACGTGAGAATGTTTCGTGATGACATCACCATAATTGTGGTTCATTTTGATTGGACCAATGTCTCGTTAGACTGACCTAAAACTACTCCAAAGGAGCTCATACCTTATTTCACTTTCTTGTTCTGCAAAATATCAGTGTTGCCCTTCCACAGAAGGTTTTCTGGTTTGTCACCCTCTTTTCCTCCTAGAAACTCAGTCTGGCTTCATACATTACTTAATAAAGTATGGCTTCATTAATTTTCTCCCCTTCCTTTGTAGGTTTCCCATGATCTTTATTAAATAAGGGTGGGTGTGGGAACTCATTCCCAGTCTCTCTTCAGAAGAGAAACCCAGGAAACAAGATTAGTTCCATGTATTTTCTGGACGCACAGTAAGCTGGCAAGTACATCATAATTTCCTGCAGATAATATAAGAATCGTTTGTACAGTACAAAAAGAGGCTCCCTAAATTAAAAAAACAAAAAAAAAAACTGAAAAAAGAGGCTCACCGATAGAACTTAACTGTAACAGTTTATGGATGAATTAAAAATTTGGCATGTATATAACAGAACACACAGACTCAAAAATATGCCAATGCCTTTGTGTGAATAAGAAATAAGGGAAACTATAGAAACGATGAATTTTCAGTAATATAGCAAAGTTGGTATTTAAGATGAGCTGGAAGCCTAAAAGGACCATTATTGGTTTCCAAGTTTGCTTGAATGTTTTAAAAATAGCTCAAATGTGAACTACATTTGTACTGGTTTACCAGTAATTGTGTTTTTACCCAATAAAGTTAGTTCATTTTCTTTGGCTCATAAAACCAAAGATCATTCGATTGGTCTCCAGGAATGGTAATGTTTCCATAAAAAAATTGAAAGATTTTGTCTCAGTGTTTGATTATATTATTCGAATTAGAAGTGGAATTCATTAAATTTCCAAAAAAAAGCCAAACTCATGTTTCTTATGTAACTTTACCAGCTAGGAGTCTCATTGTAAGCGCAATAAAATGTTTCCTTGAAAACCATATAGAACTTCTAAAAAAACCGATAACAAAACTATACGTCTAACGTAAAAAATAACATAATTTTAGGGGTTTTGAAGTACATAGTAGGTTGAGAAGTGATCCAAGATGAATAGGAAAGTACAGAAATTGGACAACCGACAGGCGAAATTGAAAATACCAACGAAACACCACAATCCCGCTTGCGATCATCGAACTATATATAAGAAGTAAACCGTCTAGGGGGGTTTCAAAGTCGACGAGTCCCTTGAAATTGATATCGAGAGTGTAGACGAGACTAGACGACTTAGCCTGGACATAGAAGAAAAACGTTACTATGCAAAAGTTCCACAAACGTTTCCTCACGATTAAACAAATTTACGAAAACAAGTATTCACTTTGGTTATTTAATTAAAACAAGTGATACGTATGGCAATAGCCACATATCTGACATATGAAGGCGAAAACAAACTCCCGGCACTAATCCTAAACCTAATCCTTTTTAAGGCTTAATTTAGGTGTTTTGCTGTTTTTTCTCTCGTTTTGTTAGACCAAAGTTTCAGTTGGGTATATTGGAATTAAGTTCTTAGCATTCTAACATCTCACAATAGCTTAATATTGTATTTTTGTTTTTACACTGCTCTTAAATTCACCTTTTATTTTAATTTTATTTTTTTATCGAAATAGAAGTCTACTTGGTATGAACACATCACGAAGTTCATTGAAAACACACAAATGTAATCTCTACAGGCGAGCTCCAGGGGCGGATCTAGGATAAATAATGACCGGTTTCTAAAACAACTAAAAGTTTCTAGGGGGTCCGGGGCCATGTTCCCGCGGGAAGTTTTTGGATTTTAACTCTCTAAAGTCCCCTGTCCCATGTTTTTTGACTGATTTTCGTAAAACGGTATCACTGAACACTGAAACGTTTGGCTGTTTTAAACCTGTCGTCTTCCTTTTCAACGCTGTCAAGCAATTTGACCCAAAATTCAGCATACTCTTCTTCGTTTTGGGTGCCTCTTTCCACTAAGGATGTCAATTGGTCCAAATTCTTCTTTAACGAAGCCATTGCACGGAGAACACCCTTTCCGGAGTACACAGAGCAGCTGAGGCTCGGCCGACCACATTGCGAGACCGAATAAACCGAATCAACCGAATCATCTTCGTTGCCAGGGAACTTGTAATCGGACGGCCCAAACGGTGGAGAGGAAGGGGATCCCGAGGCCGAGGTACTGTCGAATTGGCTTTTGCCGGTTGCGATCCGATTCCGATTCAAACCGAAGCCTTCTTTGAATTTGGATAAAATGAACTCTACCATCTCATACTCATTCTGTTGCTTATCGTTAGATGCCTTCACATCAGCGAAGGCGTCATTGATGATGGCCATAAACATGTTGAGCAAGTAGAACACGCTGAAGTACATGAAGGTGAAGAAGTACCATGGACCAAGTACACGATTTGTTTCCTCGATATTTCTGTAATCAAAGTCACCCAGGATGATGCTGGTTTGCGTTTCAAACGTCATAAGAAAGGTCTTGAAGTTCTCGTTGCTGACACCGAACACAAGAAACGCAAGGATTGCGTAAGCTATAAACATCAGCATAAAACTCACGAAGAATGACATGAGTGGTTTGGCGCAGTTTTTGATGGTGGATCCTATCAGTGACATGCGCTTGTTAAAGCGGAAGAGCTTTAGGAAGCGTATTGTCACCAGAAAAACGAGGAGTCCCATGATGATGCTTAGAGCCTCATCGGCTGCACCAGCGTACTGAAAGCTGACGAAGTCCTTAGGGTTGTGACGCAGAGCTATGAGGTTTTTGTCGACTTGCCACCAACGCGTAGCGTACAGTATTACCATTGAGAATTCACCGATCACCGTGATTACCTGAAATGGGAATTACAAAGGGATGTGATGAAAATACAAGGAGATCTTCGCATGAGAATATGAGCGTGAGACAGACGTCCTAAAACCATCTGTTGTTAGAACGGCTTTCTTGCCACGTATTGCCTTCTTTACGGCAAACCCACGAGCAATCCTACCCGTTACACGTCGCATGCGCAGACGCTCCTGGCAGGAAATATGAATCTAAAAATAACCAGTTATGGCAAACGATAGATCAGTGGTGATCCAAAGATATCGCAAAGGTCCTTTTATATGCTGCCACTTAAACCTATGTACTTTGATGAGCGCATCCTATTCTTCTTTAGCAAATTGATAGCATCAGAAACCCATCAGGGTTGAAACGTGTAACGCGCGTTCAGAGCTTCCGAATATTCAGTGCTAAGTACCATATTTGGAAACCCCTCGCTCCAGTTAATTTCGCGCGAACACATTGGTGGCATTGCGTCACGGTGTTCTTGCGAACTGATTGGTTAAATGTTTCTCTCTTGTTGTTCCAAATATGGTACTTAGCAAATCGAATATTCAGAAGCTTGTTTCCCAGAACACAAGGGGCCGTTACACGTTTCAACCCTTATGAGTTTCTGATAGCATTTAAAAGGACCCTTTCGATAACTTTGGATCAACCAAAACTAATAGCCGTCAATTAAAAATTTTTACATAGCAGACTATCAACTGATAAATTTCTAAACAAATTGGACTTTTGCAGAGCGAGAATTGCACCTTCTGTCAACGAGAGGCAGAAACATTGGTTGGTACAGTGTTCTGGGAATGTCCAAAAATTCAGTTCTTCTCGATCAATCTGTCCTCGTGGCTGCAATTATGCAACGTTGCCGCCAAAGAAAGAATCTTACAAATCGGTACAGCTCTGGGCTTAAAACTTGATAACTCAGAATGCAAACTACAGATTAATTTTTACTTACATGCTACTACATTTGGCGGTGTAAGCTGAAAGAACGCCCCCAAAAATCTACTCTATTTTTTCTCACTATCTCAAACGCATCAATAGAATAGGAAAAAAAATCAGCTCTAGTAGTCAGAAGAAATGGGAGCCTTTCAAGTTTTTCTTGTCATCAATTTGTTGACTTGGTCCTGGTCCCCTTACAAAAATTGAGGTTTAAGTAGCCAGCACAACAGCACTACCTTGATTTAACTTAATTTAATTAATTTTTTCCTTTGTTTAAAAACGTATAGGTAAATCATTTGCAGAAAGCAAATCGTGACTTTTAAGAAGATTACGATGTTTTTAAATTCATAAGACATGTTTCGATGTTACGAACATCATCGTCAGTTACAAAATTTCGGAAAAACCGTTTGGACTTTATAACAACCAGGCGAAACATGCATAATTAATTATGATTAAGTGACAAAAATTGATAACATATTTGAGTGAGTTGCAAAATGTTGCAAACTTCGAAACTCACTCAAATATGTTCTCAATTTTTGTCACTTAATCATAATTAATTAATTATGCATGTTTCGCCTGGTTGTTATATAGTGCTAACGGTTTTTCCAAATATTTTGTAACTGACGATGATGTTCGTAACATCGAAACATGTCTTCTAAATTAAAAAAATGTCGTAATCTTCTTAAAATTATAGGTAAAATATATTGATGTAAGTCAAAATGTTGTGATGTAAACATAATGCATTGCATTTTGTAAGTTTTAATTTGTTGTAGTGGACATGTAAGTTTAAGTAATAAAAAAGATAAGAAAAAATAACTTTGGATCAACCCCCGATGAAAGACACTCTGACAGGATTGTGGAAACGTTGGCTCTTTGAACTGTTACTTCCTAAGCTACATTTGTAATGTTGCAAATAGTTTATCGGTTTCGCACCTTTATTAATTTACGCGGGATTAGCAAGCGGGCTGTGAGAGATTATGTGCAGGAGAACGCCATTTTGTCTTAAGCGATAATCTTATACCAATCAGCGTGATATTAAAAGCCACCAGTAAGGATTTTACAGCATTCAATTTCGTACAAATCAAAGTAGCATCAGACTATGTCTACTTTGCCCTCTGTAACCTTAAATTTCTCTTGATCAGATTAATGAACAATACCTCCATCCAGTTAAAGAACCCGTGGAAGTAGGCCTTACGCTGCTTGTATATGGCTTTTCCCTCGCGGTACATGAAGTAGAACATGAACAAGACCATTAAGATCTGGCAAGCCAAGATAAAACTACTAAAAGGTCCGACAAAACTGTAAAGCCTCGACGCTGCAAAATGAACGTAAGGGAAGGCGCCACCCGTCGGAAGAAACTCCACGAATAGATACGCAATGCCAAAGAGGTTGACATTGGCGTTATAGACCGTGAACTCAACAAATACAGAACGCGTCCTTCGATCAACCCAGTTGTGAGAATGAAGATCCGCAATGACTGTCATTGCCGTCGGGTAATCATATCCCAAATCTGCAGGGTACCCGCCTCCGCCATACAGGGTCATATACCCCACAAAGGGGAAACCCCGGAGTTCTAGCGCGCTCCGATGCAACCACCTGGTAGGGCAGGAAATGATCGAACCATCAGGGAGGACAGCGGTATCTAACACGTAATAAATTTTTGGTTGGTTACCGGGAAGTTGCTTTTTCCTTTGCTGACGACCGGAAGTGGATGAGTACACGGGTACAATTGCTCTGCGAAAACGAACCCGGTGGGAGTTTCCAAACTGTCGGAGAGTCTCGTGTTTGCTTTTGTTCCTAAAGGCAAACTGCTCTTCTACGCTTCTTCTCCGCCTAGAGTAAGTGGGAAGCGTTTTGTTCAGATACGTCCATCCCATGCCATAATCATCTTTGTCTTCATTGAATACGGAGTATTCGGCAAAGCATTCGTTATAAATGCCTCTGAACGCCTCCGCAGTAACGCAGGAATCTATCAACAAGGGAAAAAAATCACGAAATTAAGTGAAGACATTTGAGACTTAAATGATCGAGACATATGACATACAGAGGTACAACACTCCAGATTTATTCTTGAAGGTGTCACTCTGGGTGTGACGAGTTTTCAGTTGGCACTCGCTCAAGGGTTTTTATCTGCTTGGATAAAACGACTCAGAGAAATCTAATAATCTGAGAGCAAGGAGGTGCCAATCCTAGTTAATGCCCTGTTTACAATATCAGTGGAAACGAAAGAGAAAGCGTCTTCCTTAGAACCCCAGTCAATAAACGAAACCGCTAAACCAAATCTTTTCTGGGTGGGATAAATGTGCACAGGGTTGGTCAAAAATATTTCTGAAGCAAACATTTACACGTCTTTTGTGAACCAGAAATCACACCTTTCTTCACGCGCGCCTGCCGAAACCTGGAGATTCCAACCAGGTAATTGTATCTGTCATCGATAAACCCGGTGTATTTGTCTGTTTTGTTGTTGTACAGGGCTCCTGGATACAAATTTGGAATAAGTGTCTCTCGGCTCCAATGAAAAAACAGGTCCACGTCAGAGGCCTGAGAAGAATAGCAAAGAAACTGATTTAATCATGTACGCCCTTAGAAAAGCAATATCGGACATTTTGAATGTGAGAAAGAACCTGATAAAGGAATACTTAAAACATTATTTTCGAGTTTTTCTTCCGTCGCAAAGAAAAATATTCTAAAATTCAAATTTTCTGATTTAAAAATTAGCTTTCAACATTTGTCGGTCCCTTGTTTCCCCTGTCCGTAATGTCAAACTGCATTAAAAGAGAAAAAAAAGGGTGGTCTGTGGTTTTACAGGGGTGACGAACGGCTGCACGAGAAACAAAAAGTTGAATCCGGGACAACCGGAAACAAATTCAACCGGAAGTTAAAACGGGATTTGAAGCCGGGGCAATCGCATGCAAACCCCATACCCTAACCACTGGACCACGCACGCTGCCTCCTCCTGTATACTCTCAGTGCAATTCAAATGGTTGTCCTCTTATACATTCTATTCGAGAAGAAAATCAATGCCTGTGTTCTAATAAAGGTCCTTTTAGTGCCCTTTGCAACGGTGTATTAAAACAAGGTCAAGCTGTTGAAGTGAAAGCCGTTCCTTTTTCACTTCACCATTCTTTAGTGTAACCTGCCAAGCAAGGTAACGCGGGAAAATGAAAAAATGTCACAAAAAGCATTATAACGTTAAAAGAATATCAAATATCAAAATATCAATGTTAACAAACGTGACGTCTTTTTAAACAGCGTTGTCTGGCGCTAGGGGGACCCCCACACGCATGATCAGTGTTTAGAGAGATAATCTTAAACATACATCGGCCAGGTCAACACCAGTGTCGTCCACTTCAACAAATATGTCGCGAAGATTTTTGCTCAAGAGGTACGCGTTGGGATCTCTGTTACCGTAGGCAACAACTACAAGCACAAACACGAACAAAAAATACGCAGAGATTTCTTTGAGAATTTCTGACATGCGCACTTCCTTCAGCCGCTGTTCTCGAGCAGACTTCAAGAAATCGTCATCAGGGGGGCTGTGGATTGAAAAGAATGACAATGTGTTACCACACTTAATTTTATTTGAGTCTCTGAAGTTAAAATCTAAAGCTTTCATCATCAAAGAGGTTTAAAGTCTCGAAAATGCGATGTGTTGCCACATCAGTCAACGAGGAAACGGAGATGCATGGGGGAAGGGGGGAAGGGAGTTAGTATTTTCCCTCTTCCCCTCTTCCTTGTTCGTCACTTGAACCAGATCATCCGCTAAACTGTCCAATATCGCGACTGGCGCTAGAAATACAGAAACCACCGCCTGCAAACAGGCAAATAAAACAATTTTCTCTTAAGTTTCCATAAAAAATAGAACCACCGGGAGTACTTTGAGTAATCACTACAGATGATCAAATGAACCGATCTGGACCACAAATTTCTACGTAAGGATTCAAAAATGAACCTCAAGAAAATTACATTCATAGCCACCAAGGTTAAGTATAAATTACCCATAGCGCCCAGTGTCTTCTTCATAATCGGCCATTATATCATCGCCTGTCTCGTTACCATCAGCAGTTTCTTTAAGTTCTTTCTTTTCCATTGGATCTTCATTTGAGTCCAGTGGTTTTCTGATAATCAACGCGAATAAAAGAGAAACAAGGACCACCTTAACAGGCTGGATGACCAGTATCGATTCCACAAATGACGTTAGGAATGCAATAAGCCATTTATTTGATATTTCAGGTCCCCAGTTTAAACTGTAAAACACCGTGAAGACAGCGCCGGTAACAGACGCCAGAAAACAAAGAGACCAGGCAAAGTACACAAAGCAATGTGGAAGACCTTTCTTCTTCTTCTTGGCTTTACCATCCTGTTCGATGTTAGGTTTTTCGTCGTCTTGTTTCCGGACAAAACATTTTTTCCTTGACACATTTTGAAGCGACCCTTTGGAGGGGCATCTATTGATGTCTACAAAACTAATTGTGCTCTTATTCGCCTCGTGATCCATATTCTGCTTGGGTTTTTTGGGTCGTACGCTACGGAAGATTTGAACCAAGACTAAGTTTACTGGAAAGATAATGAGACTTGCTTGCATACCAATGAAAAATGTTCTTAGATCGAACTGAAATGACCCAACTGACATCATCATCGACTTCTCCGTTTCTCCAAACCGGTAAAACAAGGCATTTGTCAACATCGTGAGGCACAGGAGGGAGAGGCAACAGGAAATTCTTTGAACTCTCGTGAACGGACTGGTCGGAGGGCGTGTTATAACCGAAAACCACAGATGTCCGTCACCAAGTTCTCTCACAGTCTTGCTGACGAACAAGTGCTGGAAATGAGTCAACTCTTTGTCACTTGCGACCGGAAGTACCCGCTCCACTCTTCCATCATCCTCTTCAACAGCGAGCCAACGCTCACATATAAAATACCAGCGCTTCTCTGTGCTCAGGTCAGCCACAGAAATTCGGCTGAGATACCAAGACGCATTATTTCCTATGAACCAATGAAAAATAGTAAAAGAGAAGACTAGTCTTGGTTTAGGAAATTATCCACCTTTAGTACGTCACGGAAAAATAAAATAAAAAGAACTAAAAAAAAAAAAAAAACGTAGGCTCTTTAATTTCCTTTCCGTGTGGAAATCCTTTTGTCGAGTCTCTCCTAAATGTTTAACTCCAAAACAGGACAACACATTTCAATGATTTTTGGAAATTTTGGTTACAATCAGTACTTAGAACCAGAAATAAATTTCCCGGAAGACAGCGAAAAACCACACTCCAAATGCAACCGCATAGGTCTCTGAGTCCGGGGGGGCCGTTTCCCGGAGAGTCCAGAATCGTTTCGAATTCGGGTGTCGCAATTCCCTATGAAGAAGGGAGAGGCTTTCGGTCACTGATTTTCACAATAATTTTGCTTTTGGTTATCTTGAAAACATA
This sequence comes from Montipora capricornis, assembly GCF_036669925.1. NCBI lineage: Eukaryota > Metazoa > Cnidaria > Anthozoa > Scleractinia > Acroporidae > Montipora > Montipora capricornis. The sequence continues at coordinate 52,082,825 of NC_090892.1, read as the reverse complement.
ATAAAAGACCAGTATTTTGAAAAATGCGGATGGCATGTTTTCCGGCCCGAAGAATTACCGGGACTTACGAAGAAAGACGAGTAAGGATAAACAACTTCATTTTTACCCTATAAGCGAAAAATAACGCTAACCTTCACTCTTACCTTAAACTGGGTAAAAGTAATGGACCTTACTTTAACGAGAGTAAAACTTGTGGCCCTCGGTGCGTTTCTTTTACCCCCTTTCCTCCGTCAATGCTCCGTTCTACGGGTATTCAAAGCTACAGCTTCACGGATCAGAGGAAAGTCGAAACAGACGTCGATGGAATGAGACGGGGATCGAACTGGCGACCTCCAGCTCAGAAGACCGCGCATTAACCAACTGAGCTACGCTTGTCTCTGTCCTCATTGCTGGAAATAGGTCGCAAAGGCTTAGACCGAAAAGGACGTCTTTAATTAAGTGCATTTCTGGGCAGAGGTGCTCCCCACAGAGTCAACCTCGAACCCCTTCTTTAAATCTTAAGGCCAGAGAAAACCAGGTACGAGAGCGAACCTCCAATATTTGGCCCTATTCTGATCAAAGTTATGTGAAATCTATTATTGTTTCCTTGAAATACCGCATGGTTTTTTCAAAGACGGCACCTTATCGGCTAGTTGGTGTGAAAAGGACGGAGAAAATCCGGTAAACCAATCAAAACTCGACGTAATTACACGTAGCCGACACAAAGCGCGGGCAAATGTGCACGCGCGAGTCACGATTGGTTTTGGTTTCACTTGTGATTGGTTGAAAAAGTGTCGCGAGAACTTTGAACCAATCACTGAGTGAAGTAATCATAAACCAAAGCAATTTGCTAATTATTTTCGACACTCAATTGAAAACCGCTCTTAACCAATCTCAGTTACGAGAGCTAAACTTAAATTAAGTAACGTTTTCACAGTATTAAAGGAGGCTTGATCTTGCAAGAATGAATCCACCAGATATCACAGTAACAGTCTCTCATAAAAACGCGAGGAGGCCAAACGGTAAACAACAACAACAAAAAAAAACCCAATATATTGAGAGAAATAAAAGATTCAAAACGCAAAACAAGATGGCATACCACAGTTATCATGCCAAATCCTGATGTGGGTGATGCTTCCAAGGCTTTGAGGGAGAGTAACCACAAAGTTGTTCTCTTGTCCTCTTTGAAATACTTTCCGGTCGTGATCCACAAGGGCTGTCGGGGAACTTTGCCAGTGGTCACCGGATAGCACTATGTACACATTGCTCGTTGTACCTGCATTCTGCCTTATCCCAGTGTGGATACTTATCAAGTATGGAAACCCACCCCTGTTGCGAATCGCTGTGGCACCAAGCTGCAATGACAAAAACAAAAAAATTATCAAATCGAATGTACAGTTTAACATAATGTTTGAACAATTGAAGATTCCTATTAAGCCGGCAGTTTCGTCGTCTAGAGCGAGTTTCAATTGAGTGTCGTAAAACCAAAACCAAAGTAATTACTTTGGCCAATCAAAAAGGACGGAAACAATCCAGCAAACCAATCAAAACTCGAAGTAATTACACGTAGCCGACACAAAGGGCGGGAAAATGTGCACGCGCGAGCCAGGATTGGTTTTGGTTTCACTTCTGATTGGTTGATTAAATGGCGAGAGAACTTTGAACCAATCACTGAGTGAAGTAATCATAAACCAAAGTAATTATCTAATTACTTTCGACACTCAATTGAAAACCGCTCTATGAAGACAGTACGGTTACCACAATAGCTAGCGGCAACGGACCGCTGGCTCGTTCCGTACTGAAAGTACAATGGACATCAGTAGACCACGACATCGACAACTCTGTGCTCTACTCTTCACTTTCGTCCTTCATGGTCCTTGTGTGACCTCTTTCTCCTGAATGAAATACGGCCTTGCAAGTCTACTGAGATGAAGAAGAAACCGGGTCGTAATGTCAAGTCTCCTCGTCGAAGAAAAATCGAAACGCTTAAGGTCATCCCTTTGCACTGCCCAACCCTACTGCGCATGATTTCCTGCGTCATTGGCGCACGCATTAGCTGCACACATTGATAGAAAGGCGGATTTTCATTGATGCCAAGCCTAAACCGTCAAAGAATGGCTATTTTCTCCTACACGAGTACAGTGACCACCATTTTTATTTCATATTTTTGCTGAGAATGGTGTCTTCATGGAGTACTAAAAAAATCAGCAAAAATCTATCACCAGTTCTTTGGCAATTTCATAAAATTGTATGGAAGGAGCTATAACGGAATCGAACAGCCCACATTCAATTTAAATCTATTTTGGAGTGTTAAGTACTCACAAAGATATTCAAATACATTTTTCAGGTATGTACGTGAATTAACCCCAGAATGATACCAGGTTATGCATCATATCATGGATTCCATTTATGAAATCGAGCTAAATTTGTCCAACATCGCGGGTGGGTGGCAATTGTTAAAGTGGCTTAAATAGCCGTATTCGTCAACGTCCTACCATGAAAACGAGCTCGGTGACCCC
>NC_090892.1:52072827-52075327 GCF_036669925.1 Montipora capricornis | reverse complement strand
CTAAACTCGTTCTCGTAGTCGCACTCGTCCTCGGTGCTAAAACTGTCTATTAGCTCCAGAAGTTCGGCTGCTCAATTACTCCGACACCGACTCAGGCTGTTAAGATAGCAAAAGATAGTCCGACCCATACGTTACTAAAGGAGGGACGTTTTTTTGATAAGGGTCCAAGGATCTACCTGTCAAGAAATTCACGAAAACGTACCTTTACATCAATGGATGAATACTTCTCTGTTCCATTGGTCTCGTAACCAATCCCCATCTTATCAAGAGTTGGTAAAGTAAAACTAACATCGTTGTTTGAAATGGCTTCTTTACTAAGGTTAAACTCTTCAAGGAGAACTTTCTTTAATGTTAAGTTACAGTTGGGCGTGTTGGCCTTAGAAGGATCATCGCCAGCGAGAATCTTTCTTAGCATGTAAGTTCCAACGTCATCAATTAGATTATGAAGATGAAGAGTTCGCTTTTTTGCCTGAAATTAGAAAGTAAGAAAATCGCAAATGACTCCATCAGATTCGGAGAGTTGCACGAAGAGGGCTAAACGTGTGATCAAGGTTGTTCGAAATAACGTCAGCGGCAACCCGGGTTGTGATTAATATTTCGAAGCCTTTTTTTTTTGGTTCTTTACCGTGTGGAAGATAACATGCAAATCGATTTTGATAAGTGTCACAAAGTTCTCTCTTATCTTTCTCTTTAACTTTATAATACCTTATGTCCAGAGAAACAATAAATGCCTGTAAATTGCCCCAAAAACTTTACTAATTAACTAAATATTTACGGTAAACTTACTTCATCATTTTGATAAATAGTCGTATCAACACAAAGACGGAAATTGTACGAGAATTCTCCGTGGCGATAAAAGCGATTTAAGGGAGAAGTGATCACCTCGCAATAATGTGGAAAACTTCAAGCAATTGTTTCGTAGACCTTTCTTAGAGACACCTTAAATTTTCAGCTGTTTCTTAACCCAGTGTTATTACAGAGCTTAAGGTGATTCCCTTGTTTTGCCGGCACCGCGCATCTCATACTTCGCATAACATTGCGACTTCGGAGGTGGCGGCGTTTCACCCCGGCATCTGAAGAGAGGCAACAAAGGCCGCTTTTGCTGTTGACGAGCTTTTAAGAGCTCTTGAACAGCAAGATTAGACATCTCGAATAAACTAAACGATAGAAACAACTTAGCTTGACCCATGCACAACGAGAATTAGAAAAGTCTGGTTATGTGAGTTTCTTGCCAAAAAAGATTCTTTAGATTTCATTTTACCATTCTCTGTTAAAAATCGCCCAAGCACGTTTCAGTGCGCTCAATGTTTATCTATTCACTATTGCTCGGTGGAATGCATAAAAAAATGAAAAATTGTAATATTGCATTATGCGTAAATGACACCTTAAATATCTCTAATAATGCTTACTCCTTCATATTGAGTGTCGTTTCCTGCAATCCCTGTTTCCTTTGTGTCTTTGGCTAAACTTGCAGAGGCTACTATCACGTTTGCAATTCCACTAAGTAATGAAGTGCCAACCTCCTTGATTTCTGCAAACCCCGTTTTGCCCTTCGATTCTGTTTTCATTATGTCGGCCATGCGTTCAAATAACTCTAAAGCCCTTTCCTTTTTAAAAAAGCAAATGATGTCAAGATCATCAGGGTGTATATTGAAAATAAATAATACAACGAAAAAACCAAAGACTTGTACATTCATTTATATTGGTGAGCGATCGCACACAGTGAAAATGATAGTACAGTGCTTAAGTAAGTGACTTCACAAAGAAATAGGTTGAAAAATAGCGGGTGGACATGTAAGCCTGGATGCTGTGCCCTTCATCGACAACCATACTTTTTCAGACGTTTACATGTTGTACCCGAAGTAATCAGGAGGTGAACAGGGATTTCTGGTATATGCAACTGAAGTAGGTACGTTCAAGCGCGCAGCGAGTAAGCAGTTACCGCAATAAAGCAAAAAGAGAGTCAGAGAAAGAGAAAGAGAGAGGTACGTTCAAGCGCCCAGCGAGTAAGCAGTTACCGCAATAAAGCAAGAAGAGAGAGAGAGAGAGAGAGAGAGAGAGAGAGAGAGAGAGAGAGAGAGAGAGAGAGAGAGAGAGAGAGAGAGAGAGAGAGAGGGGAGGGGGGGGGGGGAGGGGAGGGGAGAAGGGGGAAGGGGGAGGGGGAGAGATAGAGAAGGAAAAAACTCAGATTTGCAATGCAAAGACTAACAAAATACAAAATATCACTCTCCGGTAGGGCGAACAAAAAATTAGAGGAGGAGAATTTAGTTGCAAAACCAGCATGTTCCGCCTTAGGCCAAAATGGGAAGAGATTTGAGTCCCTCCCACACCTCACCCCTGTTCACCACAGCAACGTTGGTTCGAATTTAGTACAAGCTTATATTTGAAGCCTCCTTTTGTTAATTCCAAAAATTTCCTTTACTTTTTTCAGTGTCTTTCCCTTCGACTATTAATACCTGTGCCCCTGTGTTCACCTCTCCAGGTATTTCGGTGATTACAT
>NC_090892.1:52060327-52065327 GCF_036669925.1 Montipora capricornis | reverse complement strand
ATAGACGTGTTGACTCGACGTTCAGGGCTCGAGATTGTTTCAAGGCAACCTATAAGTTCTAAATACAACAGGACTTAACCAAGAGTGAGCTCCATCTATGCTTGAAGCAAATCGGTCAAAATTTTAATTAACGGATCTGTAACACGGCCGGTCAAAAGGTCATATCCCGTTTTATGAATGGCTGATGTGATTCACGTGATCGCCGCAAAAATGATAAGCGGTAAAAAGAGTTCTTAAGGTAAAATAAGAATTTAACGGCTGTCAAACCTGTCCCCATGATTTTAATTATAGACAAAAAATGCTTAAGTTATGTGTTTCAAAAAGGGGGAATGCTCTATAATTTCTTTGAAATTAAATTTAAAGTGCTACTATGATAAAAAAATAACTTCCTTTTTTTCTTCAGATTTTGAAAGTGTGATTGCTTATCACTAGACTGGCAAAATTTATAGCTTAGACTTTTATGCAAAAGGCTGTTTACTCTGAGTGTAAATTTTGGATTTCACTGTCAGCTATTAATAACTCAAATTCGAAACTGACCGGTTGAACCTAAGAGGCTTGAACCTAGGGGAAAGTGACGTCATTTACTCACTGGCTTAAAACTTCAGTAAACGCAGCTTATTATATTTGCAAAACAGGAGCTTAAATGTCTGAAAGTCCGGAACTCCAGTGCTGCATATTAATTCAGCCGCGTACACAAGCATTACATTCTTAAACTATTGAGTCTTTGACGTCATTCCCTCCTCGATCCTGCTCTTTCAAGATTTCAAAGTTAGTAATGCCGGACCATTAAATAGGAAAATTCCAGTCAAGACAAGCAGGTGTCTTTTTTAAATCAAGGCTTAAAACTTAAGTCACCTTGGTGCTCAGTTGATGTGTTGGTCATAGTAGCACTTTAAGGATTACTTACGATACTTTCACTTCAGGGGGGTCACCAGTAACCATATCACAAAGTTGAGTGACGGAACGTCTTTTCACCAAGAAAGGATTATGAGTAACAAGAACGAGTGTAATGACATATCTGTTGATAAATAATAAGAGTAATGTAAATCATATTATAGACAAAGCAACTCATTATTGAGATAATACCATATATTTGAAGAGCGGGTAACGTGTAAAAAACGTTTATTAATGAGAATGAGCATCGCAGTTTAGGATCTCATGGACTTCATTCTTTAACGGATTCAAACTGACGAACTCGCAATTATGGAATGGCCATGGGTTCGCGTTCTGTTTAAGCCTACATTTTTTCAGGCTTCACTAAAAAAAACTGAAAATGTTTACGTTGTTTCCCAAACTGGATTGACCATTCTCATAGAAAAATCCCTTGTCACTATCAGGGGCGCATGCAGGATTTCTCTTAGAAAGGGGTGTACCACTAACAAATGTCGTAGCTGACTGGTGACGTTTTATTTTGCAGAATACCAATAGGCCAGTTTCGTATTCTAACGGTTGGACTGGATCTAGCATGAAATGGAGGCTAATGCGGGCAAATTAATTTGCATTTGAAAAGATTTGCCAGCATTAGCCTCCATTTCATGCTAGATCCAGTCCAGCCGTGAGAATTCGAAAATGGTCTATTGAATTAGAGAGCAGATCATCTCGGGGGAAGGGGGGAGGGGGGGAGGTAGGTGCGGAGGTGAGGGGAGTGCAAATCTTTAGCTTTGGATTTCATGCAGTGTCTGGGTGTATACTAAAATGGTACGAAAATATTTTTTTCGGATTCTTTGCTAAATTGAATAGATAAGTGACGGAAACTTACAGGGATTGACAACCGCATCCAATTGTGGAGGGTCTCATTGCTTTCTCAACCAACTGCCTTGCTGTATTGACTTCGCAATTGCTCCTTCAATTCGGGACGGCCAAAACTTGGGATTTTTCCTTAAAGACGCTCACTTTACTCTCGGTTAAAAAGCAGTATAGCTATCGTGACCACGATGACAAAACAATCTTTTTAATCTGCATTTTCTTAATATGCTTTCTTGAGATAAAAATAATATTGTGCACTTGTCATTTGTCTCACGATGCATGTAGTCACTCGAAATGAAGCGATATACAATTTGCCGTTTGTTTGTCGCGTTCAAAGACGATTGAAAAAATAATCGTCTTTCTGACAAGAGAATGGAAAAGTCGTTTGCCTTTTCTAACAACACAAATCTCATTGGACAGACAACTTTTGATACGTACGTGGAATTTTCTGTCATTCCTAGCTTTGAATCAACTTTTATAACAGGTCCCGAGATAGGTAAGAGACCTGCCCCAGTCCCAAAGCAACCTCCAGACTTCTAAAGAAAAAAAAATGTGACAATTGCTTCAGGGAAACTTCAGGAAGTACAACGGTGGCAGAGGGTAGCGTGCGTGGAAGGTTTTTAGTGAAAGGAACGAACGCAAGGCATGTGCACCCATTTCCAGCTAGCATATTGTGAGTACGCCGCGTACCCGACAAGCGAAGAGCTGTCGGTAAAGAAACCAAGGACATTATTGTACATGTGCAGAAGAAACACAAACAAAGACAAAAAACAGTTATGTTTGAAAAGGCTCATCAAAATGGCCGCCCTTTGCTTGTTTGGTAAACTATTTCCTGTGACAAGAGAACCATCGCAAATTACCTCAGAAACATTTCCACCGCTGTACTCCGTTGGAACCAAAACAGACGGCATAGCGGATAGATTTCCAGTTGTGTTAATTTCAGGATCTGAACTATTTCGACAAAACCAATAGTATTCTGGATTGGCTTCTGTTATGTTTGCATAATCTTCGTCAACAGAAGATGTAGCATTCAAGGTTATCTGCAAATAAAAGCAAAACACAGTTTCCTTAAACAAACAGTTAATACTGATTGTTTGAAGTCCCTATGGCGTTTATTAGGGACCTTTAGATCGGAGTACGAGGACAAGTACGAGTTTTCCGTACCTAGCATGCGCATAAGGTTTGGAGGCCGACATTTGTCGAAGCGCGCGTGCCCAGAACGGAAAACGTGCTCGTCCTCCGATCTAAAGATCTCCATATTTCCCCATTCTTTAACTTTTCTTTTAAACATTTCTAGTGTCTGGAGTGCAGTTCTTCAAAAAATTTCCCTCATAGTGTATCCACTCGTTTTAGCGGGTCTTTGATTTTTGGCCGAGCCAGTTTTGGATACCAAATGAAATGGCCCTCACGATAAGGCTACGCGCTTCTGGTATGCACCCTCGGCCTTCGCCACCAAACACCTCAAAATTGTAATCATTGATACAGTTCATACTAAAAACTCCAAGTCGTCACTGAGCTTACGGTTTTGCCAAACTTGTATCGTTTGCGTGGTCCTCCATCTATAACAGGGAGCAAGGAATCTTGGGATATCGATGCCACAATATGAATGTACCCTTCCGCTGACCCAGAGATTCCAACAACACGACTCATTTTGATCGTAAAGACAAGTTTGTAGAATCCGAAGTCCAGAGACGTTGCGTCGATTTTGATATAAGGCTGGTCGCCTGTTTGCACCTTTTTCTCTGGAGTCAGCTTCTGAAAGTTCTTTGGATCTTCCGATATTTTAAATATATCCCAAATAAATGATGTTGATTTTGAAGCCTCACAATCAATATCGTTCTTGGTTTGGATTAAAATAGTCTCGGAGCGGTTTACTTTTCTTGCTGTGCTCACGTTCGCACCAACATCTAATTAAAATAAAGAAACAAATCTTTAAATTGGTTCAAACTCAGAAAAAGACTAAAACGGAAGATAAGACTGAATTTCACGCACTTTCCATTTTTCAAAACATATTCTTACATTTATCACAAGAGCACGAAAGGCGGCTCGCAGTGGGTGCTCGTGCAGATATAAACACGGATGGACAAAGGCAGTTTTCAACTTTAAAGGGAGACGAAGGCACTCGTCAACTGATAAGTGAGTCCACTTGAATTCTTAATAAAAAGTTAGGTCTGAGGGAAATAGGTAACAATTTAGTTCGTTTTTAAATCAATTAACCCAGAAAGAAACAGATGAATTTATGTTTATCAAATAACCTTGCGAGTCATTGAGCAGAGGCGAGTACAGATTTGCTCTTAGGGCGGAGTATTTGGGGGAACTATTCAAACGAGTTTTAAAAACCCCTCTCCTTTTTGAGTTCGTCGCAATTTGGCTGCAAATGGGGAAAGTTTGTTTAAATGATCTATTAGGGTAGAGTAAAAGACAGCGACATTTTTCGGAGGTGATCTCGGCGATCGAACGTGAACAGGATGCCAAAATAAAAAAAAGCTTCAATGTGCTCACCAAGAATAGAGGCTTTGGGATAAAAACACGATAGTTCAGTCGTCACAGATTTAAAAAACAAGTGGCTTTCGTGACACAGTATTCCAGGCGTTGACAGTTACGTTAAATTCTCCAACTGTTGTGTAGTTGTGGGATTTGCTTTGGTTGATCCACGCATCAATAGTCTCAGTTTTGGATGACCCATTGTTGCATTTAGGAGCTCCCGCGATATACAGACCGCCATCCCCCGTGTCTATTGTCACGCAAGTTTTGGAGTCATACCTGGAAATACATCAACAACGACAACAAACAGCTTTCTTGCATGACTGTAACTTCGTCTAACAGAGTCTCAAACGCAATCACAATGCTTCGAATCGAGCGCACCCTGTAATTGGTTTATTCTTACGGCTTCTGCTTCCGACTCCGACAATGCAGTTTTCACGTGGATCATAAGCGACGGGAGTCATAAGCGGAATCCTTGTTCTGATTACGACTCCGACTCCGACTCCGTCGCTAGTGAAAAACCAGCCTTAAACAATTGACTTATAGTATAACTAATACATATACCACAGTAGTGCAATTAGCTAAAATTAATTAAACAATAAGGAGGAATTTGTCATAATAAAATTTCATCTTTCACTTGATTTACGCTAATAGGAAAAATTCTCTTATCCTGGAGAAAGCTTAACGGAAAATCGTTTCTTCGGTCACCTTCACCTGGGGCTTGTGTTGTAACGATAGACCGCTGACACTTCTTTCTACTGTGATAAGAA
>NC_090892.1:52053555-52056545 GCF_036669925.1 Montipora capricornis | reverse complement strand
GGCTATCTGCGGCCTTTTCCCTACATCGAGTACGACGGAAAGCCGCAAGAATCTGGAACAAAAATTCTCTTCCAAATCGGCACCCTTAATCCCCACGGTATTAAAGAACGCTTTTCATTTAACTAATGTTTCCTATTTTCACGTTGCCATGTTACCACCAATAGTGTAGCTCCTACTCCACTATAAAAACTTCACACAATCCAAAATAATTGTTCCTCGATTCGCTCTGACGAAGGGCTAAAGCTCGAAACGTCAGGTTTAGAATCCTGTCTGTGTCAATTTACATCATCAACTTCGTTGATAAAAACCAAATTTTTGGTACTAAACCTAACCTACGCTCGTTCATAACTAGAATTCAAGATAATAGACCAAATCTAGCTAACTCAATGTCGCACTCAATTCAAACTCCGGGTAAGATTCTTTGTTTGCATTGCTTAATGTAGCATTCACGTACATTTAATGATAGGAAATACCGCTTAATCCCCAAAGGGTTTGGATTGGGTACAAAGTGGTTACCTAAGTAGTATGTGCCGCTTCTGGTAACAAGGCTGTTGCTAATGGAAACGGTATATGGATCTCTTTACAGTCTTCAGGTTCTGTGGCTCCCGCCGTGGAATTCGACGAAGAAGAAGAATTTGTGGAAACGTTTTTACAGCTGCTGAAATCTGGGATTGTCCAATTATGTCAAAGCTGTCCAGCGTTGGCTTCTCATTATACAACATAAAGACTTTTTTTGTTGACTCGTTGACTGGAAAGATCTGGATGTGAACGGAGAAGTTTACTGAATTGACCTCAACTGTGTGGTACTGGAATTATATTCATTATCCCTAAGTGGAATGAAATTGAACTCTGAGGCTCTGGCAGTTTGCTGGCGTCTCGTGGGATGTATATATTAACATCTTCAGAGAAGTTGGATGTGTTTAGAGAATTCTGTGATTCGTTTTTGGAGAGTGAGGCCGACCGTGAAAGACTTGACCTCCTTGCTAGTATTTGACCATGTAAACGGGTTTGAGGGGAAGGAAGTCATCTGGAATGCAAAAGATTACAGTGAAATAAGCCTTTTTATGGAAGTTGGCACCTTTCGAACTTCCAGCCATCCTCCACCTCGAATTTAGTTGATACTGATACACAATTGCTAATTTGCTCTGAATTGACTATTATCGTTAATTTAGGACACCGTGTTCCGGAACTTGTGGGAATGGTCATATTTGTTTTGAAAAGACGAATCCAAGCGTATGGGCATACGACTCGAACCTGGAAATGTTGATTAATTTAAACCCTTCACCTAACCACTTGACAATCACATCGCTAGCTGCTCAGGACAGTTACTATTTCAAACACTATATTAATTTGATAATGATATATTATCAATAGACAACAAACAATAATATTAAACACTGTAAAGGTCGGTTAGCATACTTCATGTCAAAGCATAACATTATAAAATCAATGCCTACGCCTAATTATACTCTTCATTTATGCTTAACCTTATTTTTTTCGACAATGAGTGCTACTACGAGAACGAGCTAAACTCGTTCTCGTAGTCGCACTCGTCCTCGGTGCTAAAACTGTCTATTAGCTCCAGAAGTTCGGCTGCTCAATTACTCCGACACCGACTCAGGCTGTTAAGATAGCAAAAGATAGTCCGACCCATACGTTACTAAAGGAGGGACGTTTTTTGATAAGGGTCCAAGGATCTACCTGTCAAGAAATTCACGAAAACGTACCTTTACATCAATGGATGAATACTTCTCTGTTCCATTGGTCTCGTAACCAATCCCCATCTTATCAAGAGTTGGTAAAGTAAAACTAAATCGTTGTTTGAAATGGCTTCTTTACTAAGGTTAAACTCTTCAAGGAGAACTTTCTTTAATGTTAAGTTACAGTTAGGCGTGTTGGCCTTAGAAGGATCATCGCCAGCGCGAATCTTTCTTAGCATGTAAGTTCCAACGTCATCAATTAGATTATGAAGATGAAGAGTTCGGTTTTTTGCCTGAAATTAGAAAGTAAGAAAATCGCAAATGACCTCCATCAGATTCGGAGAGTTGCACGAAGAGGGCTAAACGTGTGATCAAGGTTGTTCGAAATAACGTCAGCGGCAACCCGGGTTGTGATTAATATTTCGAAGCCTTTTTTTTTTGGTTCTTTACCGTGTGGAAGATAACATGCCAATCGATTTTGATAAGTGTCACAAAGTTCTCTCTTATCTTTCTCTTTAACTTTATAATCCCTTATGTCCAGAGAAACAATAAATGCCTGTAAATTGCCCCAAAAACTTTACTAATTAACTAAATATTTACGGTAAACTTACTTCATCATTTTGATAAATAGTCGTATCAACACAAAGACGGAAATTGTACGAGAATTCTCCGTGGCGATAAAAGCGATTTAAGGGAGAAGTGATCACCTCGCAATAATGTGGAAAACTTCAAGCAATTGTTTCGTAGACCTTTCTTAGAGACACCTTAAATTTTCAGCTCTTTCTTAACCCAGTGTTGTTACAGAGCTTGAGGTGATTCCCTTGTTTTGCCGGCACCGCACATCTCATACTTCGCATAACATTGCGACTTCGGAGGTGGCGGCGTTTCACCCCGGCATCTGAAGTGAGGCAACAAAGGCCGCTTTTGCTGTTGACGAGCTTTAAGAGCTCTTGAACAGCAAGATTAGACATCTCGAATAAACTAAACGATAGAAACAAACTTAGCTTGACCCATGCACAACGAGAATTAGAAATGTCTGGTTATGTGGGTTTCTTGCCAAAAAAGATTCTTTAGATTTCATTTTACCATTCTCTGTTAAAAATCGCCCAAGCACGTTTCAGTGCGCTCAATGTTTATCTATTCACTATTGCTCGGTGGAATGCATGAAAAAATGAAAAATTGTAACATTGCATTATGCGTAAATGACACCTTAAATATCTCTAATAATGCTTACTCCTTCATATTGCGTGTCGCTTCCTGCAATCCCTGTTTCCTTTGTGTCTTTGGCTA
>NC_090892.1:52026055-52043555 GCF_036669925.1 Montipora capricornis | reverse complement strand
CATTAGCCTCCATTTCATGCTAGATCCAGTCCAGCCGTGAGAATTCGAAAATGGTCTATTGAATTAGAGAGCAGATCATCTCGGAGGGAAGGGGGAGGGGGGGAGGTAGGTGCGGAGGTGAGGGGAGTGCAAATCTTTAGCTTTGGATTTCATGCAGTGTCTGGGTGTATCCTAAAATGGTACGAAAATATTTTTTTCGGATTCTTTGCTGAATTGAATAGATAAGTGACGGAAACTTACAGGGATTGACAACCGCATCCAATTGTGGAGGGTCTCATTGCTTTCTCAACCAACTGCCTTGCTGTATTGACTTCGCAATTGCTCCTTCAATTCGGGACGGCCAAAACTTGGGATTTTTCCTTAAAGACGCTCACTTTACTCTCGTTTAAAAAGCAGTATAGCTATCGTGACCGCGATGACAAAACAATCTTTTTAATCTGCATTTTCTTAATATGCTTTCTTGAGATAAAAATAATATTGTGCACTTGTCATTTGTCTCACGATGCATGTAGTCACTCGAAATGCAGCGATGTACAATTTGCCGTTTGTTTGTCGCGTTCAAAGACGATTAAAAAAAATAATCGTGTTTCTGACAAGAGAATGGAAAAGTCGTTTGCCTTTTCTAACAACACAAATCTCATTGGACAGACAACTTTTGATACGTACGTGGAATTTTCTGTCATTCCTAGCTTTGAATCAACTTTTATAACAGGTCCCGAGATAGGTAAGAGACCTGCCCCAGTCCCAAAGCAACCTCCAGACTTCTAAAGAAAAAAAAATGTAACAATTGCTTCAGGGAAACTTCAGGAAGTACAACGGTGGCAGAGGGTAGCGTGCGTGGAAGGTTTTTAGTGAAAGGAACGAACGCAAGGCACATGCATCCATTTCCAGCTAGCATATTGTGAGTACGCCGCGTACCCGACAAGCGAAGAGCTGTCGGTAAAGAAACCAAGGACATTATTGTACATGTGCAGAAGAAACACAAACGAAGACAAAAAACAGTTACGTTTGAAAAGGCTCATCAAAATGGCCGCCCTTTGCTTGTTTGGTAAACGATTTCCTGTGACAAGAGAACCATCACAAATTACCTCACCGCTGTACTCCTTTGGAACCAAAACAAACGGCATAGCGGATAGATTTCCAGTTGTGTTAATTTCAGGATCTGAACTATTTCGACAAAACCAATAGTATTCTGGATTGGCTTCTGTTATGTTTGCATAATCTTCGTCAACAGAAGATGTAGCATTCAAGGTTATCTGCAAATAAAAGCAAAACACAGTTTCCTTAAACAAACAGTTAATACTGATTGTTTGAAGTCCCTATGGCGTTTATTAGGGACCTTTAGATCGGAGTACGAGGACAAGTACGAGTTTTCCGTACCTAACATGCGCATAAGGTTTGGAGGCCGACATTTGTCGAAGTGCGCGTGCCCAGAACGGAAAACGTGCTCGTCCTCCGATCTAAAGATCTCCATATTTCCCCATTCTTTAACTTTTCTTTTAAACATTTCTAGTGTCTGGAGTGCAGTTCTTCAAAAAATTTCCCTCATAGTGTATCCACTCGTTTTAGCGGGTCTTTGATTTTTGGCCGAGCCAGTTTTGGATACCAAATGAAATGGCCCTCACGATAAGGCTACGCGCTTCTGGTATGCACCCTCGGCCCTCGCCACCAAACACCTCAAAATTGTAATCATTGATACAGTTCATACTAAAAACTCCAAGTCGTCACTGAGCTTACGGTTTTGCCAAACTTGTATCGTTTGCGTGGTCCTCCATCTATAACAGGGAGCAAGGAATCTTGGGATATCGATGCCACAATATGAATGTACCCTTCCGCTGACCCAGAGATTCCAACAACATCATTCATTTTGATCGTAAAGACAAGTTTGTAGAATCCGAAGTCCAGAGACGTTGCGTCGATTTTGATATAAGGCTGGTCGCCTGTTTGCACCTTTTTCTCTGGAGTCAGCTGCTGAAAGTTCTTTGGATCTTCCGATATTTTAAATATATCCCAAATAAATGATGTTGATTTTGAAGCCTCACAATCAATATCGTTCTTGGTTTGGATTAAAACAGTCTCGGAGCGGTTTACTTTTCTTGCTGTGCTCACGTTCGCACCAACATCTAATTAAAATAAAGAAACAAATCTTTAAATTGGTTCAAACTCAGAAAAAGACTAAAACGGAAGATAAGACTGAATTTCACGCACTTTCCATTTTTTCAAACATATTCTTACATTTATCACAAGAGCACGAAAGGCGGCTCGCAGTGGGTGCTCGTGCAGATATATGAATGGATGGACAAAGGGCCGGGCAGTTTTCAACTTTAAAGGGAGACGAAGGCACTCGTCAACTGATAAGTGAGTCCACTTGAATTCTTAATAAAAACTTAGGTCTGAGGGAAATAGGTAACAATTTAGTTCATTAAACCCAGAAAGAAACAGATGAATTTATGTATATCAAATAACCTTGCGAGTCATTGAGCAGAGGCGAGTACAGATTTGCTCTAAGAGCGGAGTATTTGGGGGAACTATTCAAACGAGTTTTAAAAGCCCCTCTCCTTTTTGACTTCGTCGCAATTTGGCTGCAAATGAGGAAAAGTTTGTTTAAATGATCTGTTAGGGTAGAGTAAAAGACAGCGACATTTTTCGGAGGTGATCTCGGCGATCGAACGTGAACAGGATGCCAAAAAAAAAGAAGCTTCAATGTGCTCACCAAGAATAGAGACGTTAGGATAAAAACACGATCGCTCAGTCGTCACAGATTTAAAAACAAGTGACTTTCGTGACACAGTATTCCAGGCGTTGACAGTTACGTTAAATTCTCCAACTGTTGTGTAGTTGTGGGATATGCTTTGGTTGATCCTCGCATCAAAAGTCTTAGTTTCGGATGACCCATCGTTGCATTTAGGAGCTCCGGAGATATACCGACGGCCATCCCCCGTGTCTATTTTCACGCAAGTTTTGGAGTCATACCTGGAAATACATCAACAACGACAACAAACAGCTTTCTTGCATGACTGTAACTTCGTCTAACAGAGTCTCAAACGCAATCACAATGCTTCGAATCGAGCGATGTGATTGGTTTATTTTTACGCTTCTGCTTCCGACTCCGACAATGCAGTTTTCACTGGATCATAAGCGACGGAGTCATAAGCGGAATCCTTGTTCTGATTACGTCTCCGACTCCGACTCCGTCGCTAGTGAAAACCAGCCTCAGACAATTGAATTATAGATAACTAATACATATACCACAGTAGTGCAATCTAGCTAAAATAAATTAAAAATTGAGGAGGAATTTGTCATAATAAAATTTCATCTTCACTTGATTTACGATAATAGGACAAATTCTCTTACCTGGAGAAGCTTAACCGAAAAATCGTATCTTCTGTCACCTTCACTGGGCTGTTGTCTGTTACCGCTAGACCGCTGACACTTCTTTCTACTTTGATAAGAAACACCCCTTTCACTGCGCTTACCAGGTTGAACACTGTCACGTTGTTCCAATACTCCCCTTTGCTTTCGTTGAACTGGTGTGTGCAGGTAGCGAGAGTTGTGTTTTGCTCAGATCCATCACCAAACCTCCACCAGTATGTCAGGTTAGTTCCTTTGTCGGGCGTGGCTGTGAAATTGACTGGGTACTCAATTGGGAAAGAGTGGTTATTTTCACCAAATCCAGGAATGCCAGATCCCCAATCACTTGTAGTTGTCCAAGTCCTGCACGATACGCTCGTAACGTCCTCTTGGACAACTAGCACAAGGGAGTGATTTGATTCGGAAACAAGATTTTTAGCGTGCAGAAAAAGAACGAACACTCCCGGTTTGTTAATAGTGATGTTAAAACTATCTCCGATGTCAGTTTTCAATGAAGAGCGCTTAATTGGTGTTCCTGGCACGTCCAATTGAAAGGTCACATTAGTTCCATTGATCATTGTCCAATTGACCGGAAAATGATGTCCAGAAATCTTATGTGATAACTTGTTTAGTTCAAGTCCCTCTATTGGTTTTTGTACAATTGAATAGAGTGTTACGTTTTTTGTACTCAATCTGTTTGAGCACTGAACACTAACTTGATATCTTCCAATTTTGGAATAGTTATGATGGAACGCGTACTCTAAATTCATGAATGGCGTCTTGTCGGTTGTCACACCATCTACGAAGTACGTGTTGTTTAAGCATTTCGTCGTGAAGTGCTCAAAATTGCCATCCCCAAAGGCGAAGGTACATTTAAAATCCGAACCTTCGGCAAGGGTCATGTTGAACTTAACAGGGTCACTGATGTTGGTCGGTGATGCCTTGACTGCTAGCTTATCAATAGCAATCACAGGTTTACAGACTGTGACGTTAGTGATTCTGCTGACTCTGCTTATGTCGTTTAAGACAGTGATGTTCAAAGAGAAATCACCATGTGTGATGTAAGAGTGGTTGACTCTGCTATCAGTTGATGTCACATTCTTTCCATCGCCAAAGTGGACGTAATACCTCAGTTCTGAACCGTTGACCTTCATCAGTACACTGAATGTGTCATTCACCTCCAGACATTCCATGGTGTACGTTTTCTAGCGAGTGATGACACAGAAACATTTTCATTTTTAAATACTATTATGAATTTTGGGATAGATTTTGCAACGGGTGCTGAATGCATTCAGGCGCGAGAGAAGAGCGCGTGTAAGACCGAACCTCCACGCGTGTTTGTTCCTGCCAGGGAGTAGTTATCAGCCATCTGCTATAAAAAATGAAGATACATTCTCTTAAACTTGGGTCTTTCTGGTTTAAAACTGCATCTGAATTTTAATTATTTTCTTAAAACTACTGAGTCCTGCGAAGAAACAGCATCACTAGACCTACGATTGCGATTTTCAACTTGAGTTTTTAGGCATGCAATGCAAGTATCAAGTCTTTCGAAAATTCATGGCAGATAATCAGGAGCCCATCCGCTATTTTGTTTGGATCGCTTATGACGCGGACGCTTCCGTAATTTTCGCGGGGAAGGCTTTCCAAAAATAAACCTACTTGTAAAAATCACCGTTGCATAATTTTATGATGAGTTGCATGCTCCTAGTGATGGGCTTCTGGTTCAACAAATTTCAGGGTGGGGAGTGGTGGTGGTGGAGGAAGAGGGAAGGAGGTTTGAATTCTTTCCCACCCTGATACGGGTGGGTATTTTGCTCACCTGAATTGTGAGATTTCCTACTAGATCCTGTACCACTGCTAGGCTGCTGGCAGTTTCAGTATTCAATGCATTCCAAGCCTTGACGGTGAAATTGTACCTCCCCGCGAAGCTGTAGTTGTGCCGTAGTGAAATAACGAAACTATTCGATATATCATCTACGTTGGTAATCGTCAAAGGTTGGGAACCATCACCGAAGTTCAAGGAAAGATTGAATCGGCTTCCGTTTTTAATTTCAACGGATATGTGAGTCGTGGCGCCTGTCTGCACAGTTGTTATGTTGTCGAATATAGTCAAACCACCAATTGCCGTCAAAACTGCGACTTTGAAGCTTTTATTCTTCTCAGAGACGGCGTTCTTTACACTCAGGAGAATGCAATAATCACCATTGGTAGAATACGCGTAGGTTATAGTGCGGTTAGTCGTGTTTTGGATTTGAGAATTGTCACCGAAATCCCACTGATACCTGAGAAAAACAAGGCAAGAAAAACACATGGAATGACTTGTCATTGCCGACAAGAGAAAATGAGGGGACAGAGAGGGAGGCTCTCGGTCCAGCCCTTGGGATATGTCATGTCCACGAAAGTTATTTTTAGACGAGCGGAAGTCTTCCGAGACGTCCGCATGCAGGCCAACCTCGGTCCGATGTTTGAAAGAAAATAAATATTCATCAGCCTTCCACGTGCGCCGTCATTTTCTCTTTTCACTAAGAACCTGAGAGCGAGGCAAGACTGCATGCGGACGTCTCGGAAGACAGACGTCCGCTAGAACAAAGACTTCCGCTCGTCTAAAAATAACTTTCGTGGACATTACATATCCCGGCCAACGCCCTGAGCCTCCCTCTCTGTCCCCTCATTTTCTCTTGTTGCCGATTAAAGCCATGTGTGGTGTCGGAGACAAGCCTTGCAATCTCACGGGGCTTCACAATCTACTTGTACCTTTCTCTGGTTTGTTTCCTTGAAATAGGTAAATTGACAACAGGATTTTCCCCAGGAGTAATGCTGGCCGGCCCAATCCGAAAAGAACAAGGGAGAAACCTAGGAATCCAATAGGTACACCTGGTAACTCCTACAATGGAAGAAACGGGGCAGATTATCGAGCTCGAATGCGGCATATTTCTCATCATCCCCAGAGCTGCTCAGTCCGGAAACGAAACACTACTTAGTTTTTTTTTCGTTTCCTCAGAAATGAAACGTATCTATTTTGACTTCAGGATAAACTATTTAGTGTAGTGACCAAGAAAAGTAGAGTTTGTAATTGAAAACCTAAACATCTTCGAGATGCTAAAGCAAATTCATGAACATGTGCACCGACTTTGGCAAGATGTAAACGTGACGAACTCAAAAGCAATGGGAAATGGATCACAAACAAAAAGCTTTGGCTGCCTGAATGAACATAAAATGGCTAACTTTATGAAGATAACTCGCATATCAAATATCAATCCACATATGTAAATTAGTTAAGTTCGAACACGATCAATCCACAAAGACAGAAAACTCATAAAAACCTTATCCAGTCAAAAATTAGAAGGAAGAAAAAAAATTTCCATTATATTGCTTGTGTGCAAACAAGCCGTGACACTCCGTGTCAAAAACCATACGCAACTAAATAAATTTCCCACCAGTGTTCAGGATCAAACTCTTTACTGAAGAACCCTTCTTTGAATAATGTAGCAAAAAATTGACAGCAAGCTTTCTTTCGACACTTAGTCAAATTTCCAATTGTTTTTTCCTGAAGACTATCCAGAGTTGAGTACAAATAAATATAATTATTATACATCAGACTCGCTATGAAAAATCTGATTGGTCGAGAGCATTCAATCAATTCACAATAGCTTGTGAACTTGACATGATAAATGTAATATCTGCATTTATCATGTCAAGTTCAACGTCTGCCTGGTTACTAAGCCCCTTGGAGTGTTCTCCTCAGAAACAAAATGGCTGAACGCTTCGCTTCTGTTTCTGAGGATGAATTATGTGAAAAATGTATAATGAAACAATTATTGAATTCAGTTTTCGCATGATATCATGAATTATCAAAACCTCGTGTCTGTGTTATCTGCCTCAGTCTTCGGCTCCGGCAGATAACAGAGACCTCGGTTTTGATAATTCATGATATCATGCTCAACCTCATCCAATAAGTCTTTATTATAACCCACCAATTAATTTATGGGCGATTTTATTGGCTAATTTACGTCCCGAGGTGCAAACTCACAGGACAATTATCCCGCAATAACCACCATTTGGTTGGATATTTGCCCAGCTGCAGCGATCATTTCAGTTGAAAGAAAAAGGCCGGCGTAAAAAGGCAGCAGAAGAGTTTTTATTTTACATGGAAGAAAAACAAACTAGTTTTCTGGATTCTAGTGATAATGACGTTAAAAAACTAGTCGCAAATGCTGTTCCGGAAAGTACAAAAAAGTCAACAAAACATGCTGTCAACGTCTTTGAAGGTGAAGAAAGTTATGAACAGACTTTAGAGACTTAATCCCCCCTCTCTCTGGCAGCAAGTGTGCAAAAGGATGCAAAAAGAAAAAGTGAAAGAACACGGGAAAAGTTAGCCTCCCACGCAAACGTTCTTACGGGTTCGTCACGCAGGAATGATTGCGTGACGAACCCGTAAGAACGTTTGCGTGGGAGGCTAGGGAAAAGTATAAGGCTCAAAAAATTGCACAATGCTAGATTAGCAGAACAAACCATTCAGACCATATAGTTTAAAGAAGGAGAGAGCCCAAATGGGGCTACAACATGTTTTCCATTCCTTGAATTAACCAAACGGCAGCGTAGTTTTATAAGCAGCGTGTGAAATTATAGCACATTAGATCTTTCATTTCATGGGATCGATCAAGGTCATTTATCGGTGTTTTTTCCTATACTTACGTGACTTCACTTCCCCCGTGGGATGACACCACAAACTCCGACGGCTGGTTTTTCTGAACGATGTTCTCGTGAGACACCTCTATGGAAGACTGCACTGGTTCATAAATCTTGACGTATTTCTGTAGCCTTGAAAAGTGTCCATGCCGGTTGTGTACCTCCAAGGTGACGAGGTGGCCTGGATCTACGTTAACTGTCGTAAAGGTATGATTCACTGTGAGGTTTGGGCATTTCTTAATTTCGCCTTCGTCGAAAACCCAAAAAAATCTGTTAAATGAACCATAAGTATATTTTTAGATATGCAAATGATACTATCGCCAAAAAATATCACGATACATGAGAACATTCTTAATTAAAAACGACTAAAAATGCCCAACATACGTGAAATTGCTTTCATCCGATACTCCTGTTAAAGCTGTTCTTGTAATCTTCACTGAACTGTTTACAGCCCCAACTTCAGCGGCGAAATCGAAGTCTATCACTAAAGAAAATTATGAACTACTATTTCATTTGATTGGACGTACTTCTATTCGTTAACGTTAGTCAGAGGATCACGCCCTGGCCAATTGCGTGGAATCGGTAATTTTTAAATTAAATTAAGACGAGTCTGGTCAGCATTCCGACTTTTTTATCTACATCTAAGGAATTAATTGAATCACAAAGCTTTGTCAATTAAATTTTAGGGGACAATTTTTCCACATTAAAAGCAGGGGATTGTTTGATAATTATAATGAACTGTTTGCTCAATATAGGCCATTTTCGAAATATCAATATTCAGCTTGATATTGAGGCAGACAGGATAAAAACAATAGAAACAAGTTGCAATGAATGTGAAAGAGATTCCCATATCTTCATTTTCTTTTGTCTTTGTCCTCTAAACCCCTCTTTCAAGCTGAATTTTAATATATCGAAAGTGGCCTGTTGAAACATGCACTCTGTACAACGAAATCAACTTCAATGCAAAATTCTGCTATCAAATAGATGGTCGTTCTTCATTGGCAGTAAATCTTCATGGCTTTTCACCAAGTCGAATTGCAGATTTAATCATCAAATTATTTACCTGTGATCATTTGCAAACATGCGTTGCCGGAGATACTAATGCCATTCTCAGCCATCACAAACAGGTCATTCTCTCCAACCTCACTGCACTTGAAAGGGGACTTGGTCCAGTTGTGAGTTGTATTTGTACGCCAGTACCAAGAAAGCGGAGAAACTGGGAAAACAGTTACGGTAATACCCTCCAGGTAGTCACCAACTTTACAGAAGGTGCTATTGAGTGATACCGTCTGAAGAAGAAATACAACATGCAAATCTTTCTTAACTGAATGGAATGGAAAAACTCGGGGTGGATTTTCTCCGGAGGTCCCTGCTCTTGTGTCATCAAGACATTATTCGACCGACGTTAGCGAAAGAGTCAAAATGCTTTCGAACCATTAGTTAAACATTTTGCAAATGAAACAAACTTTCCAGGAGCTGAACAATGCTCAAACTAAGAATTCAAAGAAAAATTAAAAATTTCAGTTGCATCTGAGCCCTCATTTCCTTAGAAATGTTAATTAGCAGTAATTTACAGGGAGGCGGGCAAATTTTCATGTAGTATATCAAAAACGAGTGCGGGTGCTTCATCGGGGTATCCAGACACCTTATTCTTAAACGAATGGCTGACTATTATTATTATTATTATTATTATTGTTGTTTCGTTCCATTAATTAACCAATAGCTACGAATGCGATAAAAATGTGTCATTTGGGAGTTATGCAACTTAATTTAGTGTGATATTCAGTTTTCTGTGCGACATGGATGAGGCAAATCAGTCAAGTTTAAGATTTCGGTTGCCCAAAGCTTTCGACGAGGAAATGGAGTGTGTTAGCAATTCTGTTCCGAAATCTACGGTCATAACAAATGGGCGTTACAGATATTTCGAGAATGGCGAGACCAAAGAGCGCACATAATTTGCACCATTCTGAAAGATTGAGGCAAGCGGACTGTTCAAAGGTGAAGGCGTTGGTGAGGATGTGCAAAGCCTGGTTTTCACTATCGACGCAAGCACAAGCTGTATCTGTTACAGTTAAATTTAAATTCAGACCTAGGTCATTTTATTTTAAACTAGGTTGAAATTGATAGTAGGAAACATCAACAAAGACCCATCAATTATTAGCAAGTACGTGTAATAATATATTGGTAAGTAAATTGGTCCTAGAGGAGATGAACTTAATGTAGCTTAATTTCTTCATGAGTATTTTATAAAACCGCAATGGTTGTTAAGTCTAGGCACTGATTTTACATGGTTAGCATTAAGTTTGGGGTTAGGCATACTGTGCATGACAACCGATTTTACTTTTCTTTCTCAGAGAGCTTTTTAGAAGGACATTGTTCATTGATGAATCTCCTTGAGAGGGCAGGGGGCAACAATATTAAATTATCTTCTAAGGAATAAAAGAACTGAAACATACGTGTTGTTGATTTTTAATTTGCTTGGTTATTTGCTCTATCTCTTGCTTACTTTGAATTCGTAATAATCAAAACTTTGAAAAGTCAGGAAAAAGGGTTTCATAATCTATTGATCAGAAGCCATTTTGTAGGCTCTTGTAAGTGTTATTTCTTTTGGATTATCAAATAAAATATTTGTTTTTTTTATAATTTTGCTGAGTCTGTTTGCAGTGATAAATCCAAATTTTGTGATTATTTTGGCACAGTCCCCTTCAAGTTCTACACTTTGAGCAAGTAGTACATTTGAATGAAGGGGCGTTTCCTTTTATTAATTTTCAGCGCCACATAATCCTGAAGTTCGAACTTCTTCTTTTTCTTCTTCCCTTTCTGGTGTATGATAACAGTTACTGCAAAAGGCAGACTGCTGGCTGTCTGCAAATAGCGCTGATACGCAGTATTTAAGGCTAAGAATCCATTTGAAATAATACTGATAAACAGTATTTCAGCCTCAGGACCCATTTTTGAGCGATTATCTTTAATTTTGAGGGTTAGTCTGCAGTCCGCGGACACAGCTCAGACACAGCTCTCCTTCAATGTCTGGCTCATCCACTTTTTCAAATTATTGACCATTCTCCTGCTCTGTATTTGATATAGCTGTGACTTGTCCACTCATTTGTGGCTTTTTGATTTCTCTTCTCAGAGAGATTCCGAAAACCACTTCATACGGCATTTTGGCAATTGTTCTGTGAATGGTTATGTTTTTTTACCAGCGGTTTCTCCAAGATGATGACACCAGTGGTTCGGAGACGAGTTCTTTTCTTTTATTTAACTGCAAAGGTTATCTTTTCTTGCTCTATTTGCCCGTACCACCATCTTTTTGTTACAGTGGGAACGCTGTGTTCGCAGCGAAAATCGGTTTGTTATCATGACTTGCAATGATGCCTTGTTCCTTGTATATTTTGCATAGCGACGTAAATAAACTTCGTACAATATTTGACTATTTGTCCATCAGAATCAAGAGCCCACCTCTTGCAAACAATTTTTGCTTTTGATGCACTGGAGACTCAGAGCGTTTTCATTCTTCTTCAGATAAATGTAGCCACCCCTTAACTTCTTCATAAGGTTTCATAACTTTTTCAAAAAAGATGATTTTAAAAAATCAATGCTTGGCTATATTCTGTATTTGTGGGTGAAACCTACCATGTCAAAAAAATTTATCGTAAATACTTTTGTTCTTGGGCCATCGAAGTTTGATCAAAAATAAGACACAAACAGCAGTGATAAACATATTGAACTTTTTCATTTTGATAATGACTTGACGTTTCGTATGTGCTCTACATACATTTTCAAAAGTAACCGTTGAAATTTAAAACAGCTATTTATATATAACAAATCAGATGAGGGGACTGGAACCTAGATTAAGCAAATACTTAACAGTAAAATATATAATAATAATAATTATAATAATAATAAAAACAGAAAAGATTAATAAAGCATCAGCTTTTCACTTCCGACGTTGACGTTGAAAGCTGGCTCAAGGTCTTGAATAAAGAAGGTCTCTTTTATTTTACAATGATAGTCAGTTTTGCCCTTCGCTAAAATATCAAAATGATCCCACTTGATGTTATGTCCAGTGGCCTTGACGTGGTGAAGTATTGTCATTTTTAGCTAGGGCCTTAAAATGTTCGGTTTTTCTATCGTGAAGCCGCCGTTTAGTTTTACCGATGTAAAAACCATTACAATCCCAACAATTTGCTCTGTAAATAACTCTGGATCGTTGTGAACGATTAATACGGTCCTTGTAAGGAAAGAAAGATTTTATACATCGAGTTCAATATGTTTATCACAGCTGTTTGTGTCTTATTTTTGATCAAAAAAATTTAATTCAATTTAAAACCGCCGGAAATTTAGCTTTTTTCTCAAACCGGAAGTCAGTTCGTTAACGCATGCGCAGTTGATCTGAGAATGAGCGCGAGGAAGGGCGAGGAAAAACTTTCGATGGAAACAACAGTTTGTTCGGTGACTTTTGCTTGTGAGTGGGTTTTCTTGTCAGCTCATGATATGATGACGTCAGTTACCGGAAGTAACATTTCACATCCTTAGCAACGCGCGAAAAATCCGTCTGTGCGCCCTTATCCGTGTGGATGAGCCTCACTTTATGACATTTACGCATGCGCGAAATGGTGGTTGTCGTGAAGGCTTGAAAATAGCTTAAAACTCATTGTTAGAAAAAAACATGTAGGCAATTTCAGTTGTTGATTCGATGGCTTAGCGGTTATTACAGAGGAGAAGTAATCTCGGATATCCAGTGGTGCGAGTGTTCGAATCCTTGGAGATTCATGGAATGTTGTGGACACTCAAGGTAAGTGGCACAGTCCGTTGGTAGTAAGTAAGGTCAGTAAGGTGGAAGGAGAGGGAGAGGCGTTAAGGGGGAAGGAGAGGGAGAGGCGGTAAGGGGGAAGGAGAGGGAGAGGCGAAGAAAAGTGGAGCAAGGACCTATCCCCCCAAAAATCCAGTTCCCATTTTTTAATTACATCCCCCAAAATAGGGAAAACCCCCTTTTTATACAGTTCATAATAACCTAGGTTTAAAATTTTTTGACCCGGGTTGAAAAAATCAACCTAGATTAAAATTAAGTTAACCTGAATTTTAATTCGACTTGAAACATATCAAATCTGGATATAGTTTTTCATTGGGTATCCGAATGCATCCACCTGATGTGGTATACACTCAGCTGTTGATTGGTGGGCTAGAGTCATTAATGAGTTTGAGTTTGAGAAGGTGTGCATTGGTTTTCAAAATTCTGAATTCCAACTAAACACCTCAGGGTGCGTTCGATTGGGAAATCCGGATTTAGATCTTAACATTTGGATCTTCGGATTTCCAATCGAACGCAAGATCTGAAAAAAAATTTTGTCCTGAATCTCACTAAGGCCTGTTTTAAACGTTGCATTTCACATGTGCCGAATCTAATGCAAATGAGAAAAATCTATTGTTTTCGCTCATTCACATTAGATTCGGCACATGTGAAATGCGACGTTTAAAACGGGGCCTAATAGGCCATTTCCGAGTTCATGTCTGCCTCCTCTTCAAAGCGAGTCTAAGTGCGCAGTTTTTCTTATGAAAATTAGTTTTCATTCATATGTAAAGTAGAACTAATTACCATCACAAAAACTTTGCACTTAGACTCGCTTTGAAGAGGAGGCAGATATGAACTCGGAAATGGCCTATTAAAATACTTCCTGACATGGATTCCCAATTTGAGAAATCTGCGACAAGATCCGTTTTCAGATTTTGTGTTCGATTCGAAATATGAGATTTTGTGTTCGATTCGAAATATGAAGATCCAGATTTTAAGATGTAAATCCGGATTTTACAATCGAACGCACCCTCAGTGAAGCCGGAGTATTAGTTAGAACATTAAAGTGATCGCCGTTTACGTTTCTTAACACGGTCGCTGTTACGTCATGTGACAAGGCTTCATATATTTACAGCTAGTAAAATGACGGGAAATGAGTGACTCACCATATTCACTATTGGGTCTCTGACCTCCACAGATTCTGTGGCACTCGTGCATCCAGGTGAAGCACTGCTTGAGTTCACCATAATTTTATAATTTCCTGCACTGGTATAAGCGTGCGACACAACCTTCTGCTGGTTGTTCAAATTCTTCCGCGGAGTGGAGTCTCCAAAATCAACGGTGTAATCAGCCGTGCACGAGTCTGATATAGTTAAGTTGAAGGTTACATTTGATTTGAGGAGGCTGGAGGTAATGTTGAAGAATGCTGAGAGACAAAAGAAAAATAACACTTATGAATACTGCTCATGGATGTTCGACTTTGCGGATTTGTCTTTTTAAGTGTAAATTAAGCAATGTGACCGTGGTCAAGTTCAATTTATTACTGAGTCCCGCACAAAGTAACTAATACACTGATGTAACGCTCGACGCTTTTTATGTGTAGTCCTTGATAACCACAGAAAGTACGTACAAATAACCGTGATGCACTCTTAGTGAGTAACCTCTCCTTGATTCACATTCCTTGCTATCCATACAGTCATTGAAAAGTCCGTGAAAGAATCCAAACAAGTTCATCTCATAAATGAACACAGTCGAGGTTTGACCGACTTGTAAACCGGAATCGAACCTCGCAAATCACATGACATAACGTGACCACTCGAATGGACTGGACCGAGGCCACAGACTTATAAATGTTCCCGCCTTTGTCAAGGTGACGATTGCTTCAGCATGACTGGTGAAGAAATGAAATTGTCACAGAATCTTTTATTGACAAAATTATTATTTCTTTTGACAGTTACTTACAGTGATTTGAGGGCTTCAATTTCAAAACTGAGGACCACGGAACTTAGGGATCAATCTAGGATAATGATTGGCGCCTACTGTGGCTAAATTTAGATAAAACCTAGGTCTCTAACCCACCGAGCCTTGACTGAACAATTCTGTCAGCTTTATTGTTTTCTTAAGCTTAAGGTTAAGCTCACGGCGATGTCAATTTTTGGCACACGAAAATGTTGCCTTAATTATTAAGTCATAGGAATTTCTTCCGAAGGTATCTCTAACCAGAGGCTAAGGTATCGATGTAGGCCATGCATGCATATTTTCGCGTGACTACTGAATACTTGTGTTACTTGTGTAACATAAGAATGGCCTTATCGTTTCGTGTAACATTACTGACTACCGTTGAACAGATTCATTTGCTACGTAGTAATCCAGAAGAAAGTGAAAGTTTCATTGTAACAGTAGCAAATTTTTGTCAAAAAAATAGGTCGTTTAAGAGTTGCATAATATTATGATAGTATGCAATTTACCAGCGCAAATAGTTTCACCCGAATTGAGTCCAAATTGACGTCGAGAGACTCTGTTCATTTTCTAATTAGACGTCTTAGACATCTTAGAGGACTAGACAACATAAACACGGGAAATAAAGTGGACGCATTAACTCGTCAGACGAGTTGTACGTCTCAAGTTAATTGCGTCTAAACGACGCACTTAAAGGGAAAGTACGGTCTAGAAAAAGTTTCTCTAAATTACGAAAACTTTTCCCCAGGAATTCGAAAATAATTGCCGTTTTGTCCAGTTCCCTGTTAAACATGTGACAAGAGCACTTTGAAGTTGCCTCTTTCGTGACTTGGAGAGCGCCATCTTGGATATGACGTGTTATGACGTAGCAATAGTCAACAAACGTGTTTGACCTTACAAAATTCTTCGTTCCGCGATCACTTTCTCAATGTTGTGTGACCTTTCTGCTTCGAGAAATTGAAATGTAAGATGAACTATGGTAAACGGTCTTGTGGTTCAATAGGTAGTAGGCCATGTAGGCCATAAGTGCGACAGAAACTCAAGTCACTAAATACTTATAGATTTTCTAGTCAATCAAACTAGGCGGCAAAAATCAGCCAGAGCAAATGTAAGCAAGACAAAAACCTTGAACATGCGACAAAGAAAAATTCGACAAGTGTACCTTTTTCACTTTCTTCCTTCAGCGACAGCCGTCTTCGATGCTTCAGCAAACGTATTTGTTTGATTTCAC
The DNA here is from genome assembly GCF_036669925.1 of Montipora capricornis. Lineage (NCBI taxonomy): Eukaryota > Metazoa > Cnidaria > Anthozoa > Scleractinia > Acroporidae > Montipora > Montipora capricornis. The sequence continues at coordinate 52,027,533 of NC_090892.1, read as the reverse complement.
ATAGGGAAGCGTTTAATTTAGAATAAGCCGACGAAACTTTCAGATGTTGCTCAATACATGTAGCAAGGCTTTTTCACATCAACAATTACCGCTGTTGGGGTGTACGCTTTCGATGGGGATGAAACTGGACACATGTCTAGACTTGAGAACACATATAAAAATAAAAAAACCCCGAAGCTTACACCGGAAAATGAAAATTTAAAGGAAAGTTGGCTGGAGAAAATAAAACGTGGATGGATTCCTCAAACGTGAAAACCTGACTGCTATATTGTCTGTTCGGAACTGTCATTTTACCAAGGAGGACTTCAAGCGGGATCTTCAGGTATATGAATATTGGTCTTGGTGACATTCGCTTCATGCGGAAATCTCAGTCAACTAGTCCAACATATTATATTGGAGCGAGAAAACTGAATCAAGCCATATATAGACTACTGAACTGAAACGATTTACTCTTACCATTTGATGGAAATATATAAATCGATCGTTTGTTTTGAAGTTGTAACAGGGATCTCGTAGAAAGCCACGGTAGACAGATTAACTTGATTTCCAGGCATTTATTTCACAGCAATGAGCGCGGATAGCACTGCAAGCTCTCTTTCGCTTTGTAAAACCCTGTTTAACGACCACGAGGTAAATCTGTTCAGAGGAGGAGCCAATATCAATACAGTTTTAGCCTCTGGATTAAGTCTACAGCGCATTGCTCTCCTCGCCTATACTTTTCTTCTTTACATCAAGTACATTTAGTCATCCGGAGAAATCCTTGACTATAGCTACGTCATAGCCTCGTTTGCATACACAAAAACAAAGATGGCGGATTTCAATTTAAATTTGCCTATTTTTGAAGCGTTATTGTTGGCTATTTAAACACATTTAGTCCAAATGAGTGGTCAAGTATGACAATACAGGTAAAGAACTTTCGATTCAGAGAAACTTTTTCTAGGCCGTACTTTCCCTTTAACAGACGTCTTAGTCGTCTCAGCACAGGGGGCCCACACAATCTGTTTGTGTAGCCGATTGTTATTTTATAGTAAATGTACTGGATTTACCGTTTGCTTCACCCATGGCAATATATCGTTAACTATGTATGTAAATCAATGATAAATAAACGTTGAATTACCTTACCTGTGGTTTATATTCGTCCTTTTACCTCAAAAGAGGTTTTTTGAGCGATTTTGAATGAATTTGAGTTCGCCGTTGACTGTTCCATATATAAGAAGGACTGATTGGACGACGTTAGACAATGTTTGTGGCTGGCACGTATGGATCTTGCTGCGCATTTCGGTCGCTCGAATACTGTGGGATTTTGATTTTCTTCGAGGGCTAGCTCCGGGCTGTTTGGATGGATTTTCGATTGGAAGGTACCAGAAGAATCGTGAATCTTTTGACCTTTATGCTGCGAAGTTTGAAAGCGGAGCGATGCGATTTTGGGGGGAAAAATCGCTCCGGCGCGTGAACCCTTTCAAAACAAGGATTCCTCC
>NC_090892.1:52013555-52021055 GCF_036669925.1 Montipora capricornis | reverse complement strand
AATATCAAAGATGTATGCTGTAAACTAGCATGATACTGATCACATTGGCATACATGAACGGGTGGACGCACGGACGTTCGATGACAACCAAGATTTCTCGCGTCGATGGGTTACCATATTTTCTTAACAATGGTGCTCCTCCGCTATGATACAAGAAGTTCAACCACACTCTTACCCCGTGAAGTCCGTTTGTTAGATTTGACTGACCGACGTCAAAGTAATACTTGTCAGAATTCAAACAAATTATCGAATATTGACCATTATTTAGGAGATATCATATGTACAGAGTAGTAGCCGAAAGATGATCTGTTGGTTAGTGTTACTGTATATTTCGTAGGCTTTAATTAGCAGTTCAGTTTTTTCAGTTCTTTCATGGTAATTTTCTGCCTTTGTTTTAATAAATTCTTTTCCCATTCAGAGGCGTTAGCCACAGAGGGGCTTATTTAACACCAAGAGCCATAATGGCTCTTGTTAACACAGGGCCAGCACATACAAATTAGTTAAAAGCATTTGTAGAACGAGACAAACAACAATGGGAGCTTTTGTTATTCAATGATATGGAAATAAGTGGCCCTGTATTCTGTAGTTAAGCCCGTTTAGCTTTCTTCACGTCTCGGAGAAATCACCTATAAGGTTTGTATAATTCTCGGTTCAGTTCACGTTTGTTCGTATTTTCGTTTGTAATTTACGTGCTGGTTTACATAAACTTCCCTGTTTTAGCCCAGCGCTTTGGAAAAGAGATTGTTACCAGGCTGTGTATCTTGGGTGGTTTTATGAGAGACTAAAAAAATATCAGTAACTTTCGCTGAGCTGGTTTGCGGCTACAGCTACTGTAATCTTGGTTGTATTGCTCGTATTACGCAGCTTAGAATAAGAAGACGAATAAACAACACATTTGAATTATCTTCTGCGTTATGCCAATACTTAGTACAGGTCATTTTGTATTATTATGGGCGCAATTATTAAAATGAAATTTAAAAAAATACCAGAATTAAACTGAGTGAAAACAGTATCCCCTGAAACAATAAAAAGGCTTTTCCACGCGCTGCAATCGAAGGCGCGCAGGCCAAAGCTTTCGTCGCCTCGAAAAAGGAACTAATTAGAACTTAACAACAATTTTCGCTGAAAAATGGGATACCATCCGCATTCCAGTGTCTCCAAATTTGAGGTTTGAAGATTGTGGCTTGTGAAATGTCAAAGAAATTCTGCTTAAGCACGTTTATTTAACAACTAAACAACTTTGGTGCACGGTTTACAACTTTGGAATGAAGTGAAGTCTTTTGATGTTCCTTATTTTCGATGAAATAGAAATGTGACTCCGTGCGAATGTACACGATCTGATAAACCGAGGCGTATTTCCTAGGAGGTCTGCATTACTGCAGTACTTTATGCAAAGAGGAGTGTTATAGCTGCTGCTACTTAAAGATAAATTAAGTGTCTTTACTTGGCGTTTATCTAAGAGAATTTTGAAAGAAAAAAATGAGGTCAAGCATTTGGAACTTTTAACATCAAAAGGTACCTTTTAGCTTCGGCTAGTGATTCATGAAACCGCCTTTGAAGAGAAAAGATGTTGGTCCTACAGTGGGATGGACAGCAAAGGCTAATAACCCTAATGATGGGTGAGTAATAAGAATTTCGAAAAACAAAAGTAAGCTGAAAAGTCACCACTTGAAAGCAGTGGTACAAGTAAATATTACAATTGCACAACTTACCAACATACAGGGAGTCAAGGATTGATAGCAAATTCTAGCTCATTACCGAATTACTGATCATTGAAATACATCTTCTGCAGCGTTTCAAAAATATTATCTAGCGAGATAGCAGCGCTAAAAAGCCTTGTCATATATACCCGGGAAATCGTAAGCTTTCTGGTGGCGTTGTTTACCGAGAGTTTTGCGTATCATCTAGGCAGCAGGTGGTAATAATGGCTTGAATGACTAAAGTATGCACCTCATACATGGACCATCCACCTGCAGGGCATTGGCATGCCGAACAAACGTTATGCCTTTGAATGATTTGAGTTTAACCGCAACTGAAAAGTCAAAAGCGTTTTTCAGGATGATACGGATAAAACTTCATCAAAAATTACTCAGTGGTTGGGCCATTGGTGTTCATTTGGAGAATACAAGTTTTAATAAGGACAATGATACGGTGCTATGTTTTGGTTCAAAAACATGAGCCCGTGCTTTTTATCCTGGCTAAATACACCATTTTCAGATATCACAGGGTTCTTTACCTATCATTTTACTGCATCAATTGTCACTCATTGTTTTTGGTCCATGGTTACGTTTCCTCAGTGTGTTGTCCATTGTATTGAGTAATAACGCATAATCTGGGCATTGTTAAGAGAGGTTTGTTTTCTTTAGAAACGGTACAAAAGGGAAATTATAGAAAGGAAGAAGGAACACACGTTCTGGGGGTCGCATGATCGTTAAAATAATCTTCTTCGAAAGTTTGAACTTCCGCATTAATTATGTTAGTGATAAATAATGCAACACTAAAGGGAACGAGGTTGAAAGGATTCCAAAGTGCCTTGAATGATCGATATACCAGAGGAAGATAGTCACCTTGTAAAGTTCGTTTGAAAAAATTCCATCAAGGAGAGATTGAGACATCGACGAATTTTACGAACGTGTTAAGCCTGTATTGATTTTAAGAGGAGGAATCTTGGTTGGTACAATTCTACATTCTACAATTCCCAACTTGAAACTGGATGGATTTCTCTTCGGTGGTCCCAAAATGGAGAGTCTACCACGTTTTGTAGATGATCAATTGGTGGTGGACTCCCGACCATGTTATGTTATGTTATTTTCTTTCAGAGTATCTGTGAACCAGCTCGCCAGCTAAACGCACTTCGTGGTAATTTATTTTATTTACTAAAAAAGTTTGGTGAATTCTGTTTTATTTTGCAGTGCAACTCACCTACAGAATTAACTGACACTAGACATTTATGAATCAAGACCATTTTTTCAGTGCAGATAAAATACAAAAGATACTAAATACTGTGTACTAATCTAGTACTAATCCGTGCGAAAAGAGGTGATGAGCTGGTTGCTTGGCAACGAGCGAAAGGATGTCTGAGAGCTCAGCAGGCAGTCCAAGTCCGGTAAAGCTACGAATTGAAATATACATGAGTCGTGATAAAAATGTATCAAAGGAAAGAGGAAAATAGACGACGGCTTCAAAACTTCAGCGAAAATTTTTTCTCAGTCGTCATAAAGTTTTTCCCCCGTTAAGTTCCTTTGAAAAATTTGTATGGTCGTGCTGCTTTGCATTAAATGTCCTGTCTGTATACTTTTAGAATGCACGGACTATCTCAGTTTCCTCTTACGTAATTTATGAGAACCTCAAATTAACCTGCCTTTATAATTAGGGACCTCGCTTTTTATCGGTGCACGAAGACGAGTTCGAGTGCGAGTTTCCCGTACTGAGCATGCGCATAGGGTTTGGAGGCCGAATTTTTTCGAAGTGCACATGCTCAGAACGGAAAACCCGTACTCGCAGTCTTGCTCGTCCTCCGATCTAAATGTCCCTAATAAATTTTCGAAAAGTTAATGCACTATCTTCAAGTGAAACGATCATTTATTCAAAATTTCATCAGTTGGAAATTTCGAAAATAATAGATTGAAATTTGTATAGCAGAAATTCATTCTAGGAAATAATGAAATGCGCTAAAAATTGCACAGTTACAAGTTTAATAACAATCACGAGATAACGATCGCGAGCATAGAACTTGAATATGCAAAAATATCACGTAAGAAGAGCTGGAATCAACCGTCAAAGAGACGAATGCATCGACTATGCGTGCTCGCGAGGCCCGGATTTAACCGTCAATGTAGTGTACTCATAACTGAACTATTCGGCAGGAGTTTAATTTGATTTTAGCTTATGTGAGTAAAACATGGAAAGTAACGTGTCACTCGAAATGGCGAATTATGCTGTAAGAGCCTACCTGCATGAATAATTTATTTCTATTAGGCATATTGCACAATGAGGCATATTGAACTATCATGGGAGGAAAAACTGAATTTTTTCACATTGCAAAGTAGTCCGTATATCTGACTTCTTGAAGAAGAGAGTCTCCCCGCGTGGTGCTGTAGTGAAAAGGATATATGTCCTATATTGAAACTCTGGAGGGTGTATTAAAGTTAAGAATCGTGATGTACCAAACATGGAGGAAATGACAGAATCGCGTGCTATTGACTTAATCACCCCACGGCACCTGGAGAATTTGGTGACACTGTGTCTGGGATCTGCGCTTACCCTGCTTTGATCTAAAGGGCGCCAAAATCAAACTTCCTTTTTTAAAAATTTTACAAATTGGATATTTTGCTACTTCATTTAACTTGGCTCCTCTTCAGGGCTGAGTTCAAGCCTGAGTCGCCCAAACAGCTTGGTGAATCTACCTTCGGTGACACCAAATTCAACTGTATCATACTTTGTAAATAGCCAGCTGATTTCCCTAGCCCATCCCTCCTTATTTGAGGTTTTCAACCATGTTGTTTCGTTTGAAATGTTACTTTGTTTTGGTTTCTTTTTTCCCCTCCGTTTACCGTTGCCCGACCGACCTCGATTTTCAAGTTTTCCAAAAAAAAAAAATTGAAATAGGTACTGACTTAGTACAATACATTTTTGGCCTTTAATGTGAAAAATGATAAACACTCAGTTTGCCCGAACATATTTTCAGAGTTTCAACTTCAACCTAGAGTGAACGTGACACTGGCAAAATGGACGCTTTCTGTGATTGTATTAACTCCCTACTCGTTTCTGCTCCTTGCCATCCGACTCCTTCTACAGCTTGACACTGTTCTTTTCTTAGATTGCTTCTGATTTTTTTTTCTTTTCTGAAAATTTCTTACTCCGACTGTCCCGACCCAAAATTAGTAAACGCATTTGACGGTAAACAAAGACAGACAGGAAGAGGACAGAAAGAAATTACAGCGGTTACCAATAACACGCGACCTATCGCATTCAAAAGAAGTCGGGTAAAGTTGCGTTTTGGTGGACCTCAATTAAAGAAAAGCCGTTAAATGTTATTTTTAATTCTGACCTCATTTCAAGGCAGCAGAACCAAGAAATTAAAAGTTTTCTCTGCTGAAAGCTGGTAATTTTTATAGAAAGAGCATCGTATTTTCAATAATTTGCAAAATGAGCGATGCGTGTAAGTCGGCAAATTAGCGCGTGTAGTAAAATTTAATTTTTTTAGTTTAAAAACTGGCAAGCTCTCATATATTAAGAGTTAATATTTATTTCTTCGGAATACTCCTTTCAGATATTACTTTTTCTGAGCAGCAGTGAACCATTTAATTAGTCTAATTTGGAACTCTCCTAGGCAGGGACACCTGAATTAGCTATTGTTTGCTTTTGCCTTGGAAACTTGTAAGGATTCAAAATAATCTTAACCGTTTTTTTCGATTGACTTCCACCAAAACACAACTTTATCAGATTCTTTTGAAGGCGATAGGTCGCGTGTTATTGGTAACCGCTGTAAAACTTACGTGTATTCATTGTAACGGGTAATAGTGATGCCCAATTTAGTAGCAGAGAGTAATTCAAAAAGTTTAATTAAAAAGGTATCATTGTGTGTTCATCTCTATGAAGCCAGTTGAGCCCGCCACCAGACAAGAGGTGGAAAGCATGTCTGTGGAGTCGGAAATAATGAGAAGAAAAATTTCAGCAGCTGTTACACGTAGAAATCTTTAGCTGAAACTTATGTGCAAAGGCGTTGCCAAACAAGCTTCAGCAGGCGTTGCTCTGTGCAACATAAAAGGTCGAAACTCGTTCGGAAACGCTGAAACTGGTCTCGAAATGCTGTTTCCATGGCCTTGGCAAGTTTCTGATTGGCTTACGCAGCGTTGCGTAAAAAGACCGAGCTAGGCCAGTTTCACGAAGTGGTGTTACACGGTGGAACTCTTGTTTTTATCACCACTGCGATTTCTGCTACCGTTGCAGAAGCAGAAAGCGGTTTTACTTTTCGTGAAACTGATCTCGCTTCACGAAACCGACCATGTTACACGGTGCAGTGCCTCCTGAAAGTTGTTTGACTTTCGTAGCTTTGTTGCACACACGTTTCAGCTATAAGTTCAGAACGTGCATGTAACAGCGGCTTCACTCTCCCCTAACGGGAAATCACCTACCAAATGAATCGTTTTGCCTGTTAATAACGCATCCGTAAGCGAGGAATCGATAATATTTTACATTTATGTGTTGGTAACGACGAGTGAACGTTTCTTGCAAAGTAAACAGGAAGACATACTCACAGTTAATATTTATGAGGCTTTGAAATTTTTCAAAAGATGTTTCAAATCCTCGCAACTTCAGAGAGTATAAGCGAGATAACGTTTTCCGTTTTTCTTGAATCCTTGTTCCTTAAATGTAGTTTTAAAATCAAATTGCGATTTTGAGACGGCAATACCACATTATATTGACGGCTAGTTGGGAGAAAATATATTCCGTATTGGGCGGAGTCGCGAACCGTAACCCTAACCCTAACCCTAACCCAACACTACGGAATATATTTTCTCCCAACGCTAATTTGCTGACTTACACGCATCGCTCATTTTGTATCGCGATCCATCATTTATAAGGATAAATAAAACTGTAAACTAATCAACCCGCGCCTGATCGAAATTTCAATTCTTTCTACCTGCGAAACGTATTTGTTTGCGTACGTCAGCAACCCAATTCAGTGCAGAACCAATCACAGGCCGCAAAAGTGAGACGGCACTACCATGAAGTATTGACGGCTCGCGCATAGGCAAAACTATAAGAAGATCGCGATACTGTGTGATAAGTGTACGAAGAGCGCTACAATCCAGCGGTGTTCATCGACAAGCGTATTTCCTGATCAGGAAAGTTTCGGGTAAATTAAAACTGAAAAATACGCAGAAAACGTACAAAGCAATATTGAGTATGTTTACTGTTTTGTCGTTTGACGGTTAGTGGAAAGAAATTACCGACCTTGACATACGAGGTATAAAATTGATATTAAGTACTGAGGGAGGTTTAAGTATCTGAATTTGATTGCGTATAATTGGCAATTGGGATAATAATACAAAAATCTTTGAAGGGATGCCACATACAATTTTTACAATTCTTAATCATGCCTTCATTTTCATCTTGAATTTCAAATGAATTTACAAATAAAAATTGTCACTTGAAAACTATTCTGACAAAAGTCAATTTAGGATTTCAATATTAATTTCAGCTTGGCACGTGTCAATCGCATTTCTTCAAGTACTGCCGGCTTTGCACTAAGAACTGGGGCAGAATTCGCCAACTTTTTGCTTTTTATCAGTTGTCATCAGCACTCAACCTAATAATATTTTTACAAAACCACACGTTAAGGGTTTCGGTCTAACTTTTCGTTAATTTTAGGAATAATATTTTCTGATATAAGTTAGAGCTAAGACTTGCTTATTTTGTTACCGTTCTTTTCATAAGGTTTGAACTGATAAGAAACCAATAATGCAATGCTTTTGTATCGCAGTGACTTACAAA
>NC_090892.1:52006055-52008555 GCF_036669925.1 Montipora capricornis | reverse complement strand
TATATAAGTGCACCTGTCAACCCTACCATGGCAAACAGTGGGCTAGTTAAGGAGATATGAGATTGGTGTATCCAGCACAAAGTTTGGTTCCTAGTTACAGGTACACTGGCACATATTCCTGGGAAATTAAATGATGAACCTGATAAAAGAATCCCGGTTATCAAGGAATGAAACAGTGGTGTATTGATAGGTCTCTCTACATGTCTGTAATGAACTAATTAAGAATTAAGCCTAATATCGATCTGTTTGCCTCTAGACTTAATTTTCAGGTTGAGAAATATGTTTAATGTAAGACCTGATCCTGGAGCCTTTTAACCATTTCCACCTTTCTGTATTATTCCAAGAGCCTTCTATAATGTATACAGTTACTTACCCGTGGAAGGCCCAAACATTGTCTTTACCAGCACATGCAGAAATACTGCTTCCACTTCACAAACAACTCCAGCTCCTTGCATGCCACCTGTCGGGGTGGGAAGTTAACCCCGTTTCGGCTACTTAGCAGATGGTATTAATTTTCTTTATACGCTGTACAAGGATGGATATTCTCATAGTACAATTAAAACCACAAGGACTGCTCTCTCCACTGCGGTTTTCCTACCAGAAGGACACTCATTTGGTCATCATCCTCTCGCAATAAGATTCTTAAAAGGTTTATATTGAGGCCCACATTGCCTCAATATCAAGAAATATATGGAACATTGGTGATGTGCTACAATGCATAAAATCACTGGGTGTCCTGGGTGATAACGAAGAAATGTGTTCTTGTTAACTATGTTACTTTCTATAGGCAACTTTGTCAGACAATTCACAGCCTTAAAATTATTGATATGAATACGAGTGATGATTGTGTATTGTTTCAGATATCCACATTACTTTAAACATCTAAACCTGGAAAGCACCAGGAACCACTAGTTTTTAATAAAAGCCTACTCTCCAGATAGAGCCTTATGTGTTGTAAGATGCTTTTGGTACTTGGACGTCTGGCCACTGGGTAAGATGTGTAACTGCGCGCGTCAGACCACGCACGACCCGTCATACCATCCCACCCAAACCATCACCTTCGCACTTTGTTTCAACTGGTATGCCGGGGCAACGTCGCACTCCTGAGAGCCCCATACGATGTGGTTTTCTGGATTCGGGAAATGAAATAGCTACTTACGACACTCATCTATAAATGAGAAGTTCTCCCAATGCTCTGCCGTGAGATTTTCAAACGAGACCTTCTGTGCTTTTCACTTAACAGTGGTATCTTCTTTCGCTTGAAGGCTTTGCATCCTTTGTTGACGGTCTTTGTTGGTCAATCTCCATACCGTTTTGCTCGAAACGTTGAAATTGTGATGTTGAACTTTTTGGGCAATCTTTCTTGTTGAATTAGTACGCTTATACTTAGCTTTAGTCATTACATTTCACGCATAATTTGTCAAAACAGACGGCCGTCCACTCCTTGGTTTGTCCTCGAAGGACTTCCTTTTTGACCACTTGTTTACCCATCGTTCGGTCTTTTTAAACAATTTGCACTTTCTTTGATTGAATGGCCAGATGACCCGCATAAAATAGCTACCTGAGCTCTAGCACAAACAGTGACTGCCTGACAGTGACTGTAATTTCCGTGAAAGAGCAGAGAAAATCCAAAACAAATTCAATAAATTCGAAAACAGACAATGTGCGGGGAAAATATGGCGGGACAAAGCATGCGCGCTTGCACATTGGGCGCGAAAATCTAAAAGTATTGTCATGTATTCAAATCTTAGAATTGAAATTCCTTTGAACAATTATTTAGATAAATTTACAAACTGAATCAGTTTCAATTTGCCTAAAAATACATTAAATTTTTGAGACAAAATGCAATTTTCAATCGGAACGAACTTTTGAAATACCCTGTAGTACTCCTTGAAGGGCGAAAACAATCCATTCAATTAATTTGGAAAAGAGTCATGTTAAAAGTGATGTCCGACGTTTTGATAATAGCTTTGTCATCAAGATTACTGTTTTTTACGTGGAATGCCGAAGGCATACCACGTCTTAAATCCGGGCTGGTCACAAATTTTCTCTTTTTTGTTGGTAGTCACAAATGTGCATACCCCACGGATATTGAATTAGACTCCGATCGGGTGAATTCATATACTTTCCCTACGCTTCGCGATCATGTGCGCGCGTCAGACCACTCGGCCACCGCGACACAGTTCTCATGCAGTGAGGAAAGCAATTATTTATTGTGGAATCTTTCCGCCGGTGATTGACGTAGTTTTAAAATATTCGATAAAGTGGACAGATGTTTTTTCTTTGAGAAAGACAAGCTTTAAAGGTAAGAAAAATTTTCTACGTTAAATCTAGATCTTGCTTCGTACTTATACTTGTGTGTTTCGCTGTGAACATTACGGTATTTTGCACAGAACGAATACTTCATTAGAAGTATTTTGCATAGCACGAATACTCTAATATTTCTTGGGAACCGGTTTGTTCAGCCGTTTTGACGTAGAAAGAAAATAAGAAAATAGTT
>NC_090892.1:51998555-52001055 GCF_036669925.1 Montipora capricornis | reverse complement strand
GTTAGCTTGCCAGGCAATAGAGCGTTTTCACTCACGTGACCATTAGCCATATTGGATTACTGAAACAAAAGAAAGTATTTGCATAAAAATAGAGTTAAACTCCCGGAGGATTAGTTTGGTACACCATCATGACCGCCATTCCTTTGTTTTGGAACACCAACATGGCCGCCGTGACGTCATTTGAAAACGCTCTATATAGATGGTGACACATATAGGTACATAATGTTTGTTATTGACATTTTTAGTAGATTTCTTTTTCTTGCGTTCTCTTCAAACAAAAGAGACCAGTGAAGTGGCAGAGCATCTTTTGGACATTTACATAGAGCACGGCTCCCAAGAAATTTTGAAAAGCGATCAAGTTCCGGAATTTAAGGGAGTGGTAAAGACTGTTTGTGAAACGTTTAACTTTCGCATAGTTAAAAGCTCGGCCTACAGTCCCCAAACGCAAGGAAAAGACGAGCGCTCACACAGAACGTGGAAGGAGAAATTAAGGTTTGATTTGAGAAATAACGGCGGCGATCTAAACTGGGTGGAGTACCTTCAACATCACGAACAACTATACAATTAATCCCCCCATCGTTCTCTCGGATTCCTCAGTCCCTTTGAAGTGTACTTTGTTAGAAAGCCGAATAGGATTCAGAATAAACTGTTTCTTAGGGGAAAGAAAGAATATGAAGTTCTGGAAGAAAATAACAGCAGTTTTGAAACGGGTGAGAGCAAGAGAGAAGAACTAATGGACCTAGAAATCGAACGAGATGCTATCAGGCAGGAAGCTCTGGATGCTTCTAATGAGGCTGCACAGTATATGGTAAAGCGGGAGTTAATTCGAACTCCACCTTCACTCTATTACAAAGGAGAAGCTGTTTTGATTCGCATTCCCATTTCCAAAAATATAGTCAAGGGAAAAAGAACTCCCTAAAGAGGACTTGTGAAGGAGTTATCATTGGGGCAGATCACACCGTGCACAAGTATTTGATCAGTTACAATGACCCAGAGACACGGAAAAGCAAAACGAACTGGTTTAAAGTAGATGACGTTACTTCAGTCACGAAAGAGGAAAAAAATGAGAGACAACAAAAAGCAAAAAGTTACAATGGTAAACGAACTGCCAGATTCAGAGATCACAGAGTCCATAGATCAACCAGCCAAGCGAAGGACAATCAACGCCAGTTTGTTAGAGGCCAGCATAAATCAAATACTTTCCCGTGAAAAGCTTAATGGCGATACCATTAATTTGTGTTTTGAATTTTTGACGAATACTGAGGACATAAAGAAGGACATTAAAGAAGGAGTTGCAACGTCTTACTTTTATCCTTCGTTGCATCGACCGATTGAAACCTCCAGGTACTCCAAACACATAGGCAACAACACTCTGTGGGAGTATGAAAAACTGATGACACCTGTACACCTTCCTGCCGAGCACCATTGGCGAGCACCATTGTTGTTAATTTATGCCTTTACATTTATGATTCCTCTAGTTGCACTACAGAAACTTACCGAACAATTTTTGATGCCATCAAAGAAACATTTATAAGAAATGAGCTCCAGTGTATTTCTGATGAGGATAAAACTCTCTTCCCGGAGGACAATTGGGGCAAGTGTACACCTCAAAGCAAAGGAATGACACCGATTGTGGTGTATTTACCTGAATTTTTGCAAAAAGGTTGCTGTTTTCGATTGGCAGGATTAACATATCGCCAGCCGCCAGCCCCCAAAGATGGGACTGTCTATTCCATGCAATGAATGACCAGCTAATACGCCTCGGAAGGGTCTCGCAGAGTGCCACAAAAGTGCGATGTGACTTGATAAATTACCTCCGTAGTAATTCAACAACCCCGGACGGGACTCATTTCAGAGAATTTATCAAACACGGATCATGGGATGGATGGTGAATGGGGTGACTGGATTGCTTTATGGCGACTAATTAACATGTTTGAAATCCCGGTGGCGGTAGTATCAAGCTTAGGAGAAACGGGATTGAATATTATCTACCCCGGAGCTGGTTATGAAAACGAAGCCACTGGAGATATGGCCCTACTTGACCATGAAGCAGAGCTGCATTACCATAGCCTGGAACCAATAGCTGCTCAGAATCCCCAGCTAGCCATTGCTCAGGAATTAAAGCAAAAACAAGGCGAAGGAAAAATAACAGAAGTGATTTGTCCCAGATGTGGAAGAAAATTCGTCGACGAGTGCTACACACAAGGTGTATTTAAGAGCGGTGGAGCATTGCAGGTCTACGCAAATGATAGTGTTTTCTGTAATAGTTGTTTAATGGACGACGTTTAGTCAAGGACATAGAAAAAAAAAAACAAAACTGCAGTATTGCAGTATTCTAGTTATTAATGTTACGATTGTTGCTAGCCGGGCTCGGGTGGCGTCCTTTTCGCCCGTTTCTCGAAAGTCCCTAAACGTTTCACATGTACATTTCACAATTCCCTAATAGTATGTTAACTTGGACATACTACAAATGGGGGGTCAAATGTAAAGGACTGCCAGG
>NC_090892.1:51951055-51986055 GCF_036669925.1 Montipora capricornis | reverse complement strand
AATTTATGTTTTTACATGACGTTCTCGATGCCGTTCCCGTCGTCGTTGCTAAAGCTCTTTAATAGGGAGCTTAAGCAACGACAGCGGCGACGGCAACGAGAACGTTACAAATTTGCATATTCAGTGGGCAAAAACAATAGCTTTGCGCGCCCTGCACGTGCGTTTTTCATTTTTGTCAATTTCTTTGCCGTCGTCAGCAAAGCAACAATGTGAAATAACCCAGTTTGAGGTGTTACGGAGAACGTCAGCACTTGGAGATAAATTTTCATTTTTCTCCCCTAAATTTAGCGCCGCTCGTAACGGTTTCATTCCTGAAGGACCGCCACACCTTTGTCATATTAAAAAGCTTGGAATAGTCGCGAAATGATCGCAATAACTTGAATTTATGTTTTTACATGACGTTCTCGATGCCGTTCCCGTCGTCGTTGCTAAAGCTCTCTAATGTCTATAATCCTGTGGGACGTAAAAGAACCCACACACTTGTCGCTAAGGGTAGGGCACGTAGTTCCCGGTGTTGTGGTCTGTCTCCTGTTGAGTATCATGGTTGGGAGAGTAAAAGAAGGGGCCACAGTAATTGACGCAAGCTGTTGTAGCGCTCTGCCAGCTTGACTGGCAAAGTTTGTAAATTAAATAAAAAATAAATCAAGTCTTACCGTGCATTAGATCTAAATCAGTTGTCACGTTAGCATAGCTCGTACGATCGACTTCTCCTGTGGTTCATAGATAGAACTCACAACATCACTGTGTCGTGTATGGATTAGAAACTGTGCTATCACATGATTGAAGAAAGGATCTCAGTGTAAATTAAGCATGTCATCTATTACTTCACGTTTTCTTAATCCTCTCAATCCCACGATCAAAACGTTCTTTCTCCCAAGTACTACCATAGAGTTCTTCGTTGGGTGTTACATCAAGATCACACCTCTTACGCTGATAATAATCTTTATTCTTAGTGCCTATCTGACTGACATATCATGGAAATTGTCAGGGGAATTTACATATCGATCAATCCTGGGAGTCAAAGGGTTTCGAAAAACCCTTTTCTGCCCAAGGGGTCCCCAAAGTGACAGCGGGTAAAATTTCTGACGTGAACCACAGGTAACTCAGCGATTTTCACTCTTGGACAGGAGAAGGTGCATGCCAAGGTCAGAATGCGGTTTGCATTGCAACAAGGTTAACCACTTTCCGACTGGTTAGAAGACTGGTAAATATAACTTACAGAGTACCATCCAAGACCCAACATTTTTTTCATCAGAGGTGATCTGACGTCCTTGTCTTTAAGATATAAATCGGTGTCAGGTAAAAGGACTATGGTTGCCAAAATGTGTCAATATTCGATGTCGCGTATATGGGTTTGATAATTTCCGCATATTGGCATAAAATTCAAATATATTTGAGTTTGTTCGATACATTCGATAAACTTGTAGCAAAATTCAATATTTTCGCTTTGATACGCATTCGATTCTCTCCTCCATTTATGAAACAATTCAAGCAATATTCATTCGATAATTTAAGCAATATTCATTCAATGATTCCAGCAGAATTCATTCGATAATTCAATAAATATTTATTCCATGATTCGAACAAAATTCATTCGATAATGCTCGTGACCGATCTTCCATATTTGGATAGAAATATTTATTCGATGATTCGAACAAAATTCATTCGATAATGCACGTGACCTATCTTCCATATTTGGATAGAAGGCTTGGCTACTGAGTTTACAAAATGGCGGAAAAAATCGAAAGGGAGCCTTTGGCGCTAAGCCTGCTCAATTTACTGGATAAATGTGAAATAGATTCTGAAGAGGTAACCTATCCTATCACAGCCAATGTATTTAATGGCGTTGAAATGGCTCATTCTGTTATTCTTGTCATGGCAGATACTATTAATGATGAACGACAGTCTTTGATATTACCGCGGCCCAACGCAATGCAGTGTTGTCAGGATACACTCTTGTTAGACTTGACCTTACTCCGTCACGTTGAACTCGTAGTCCCAGGGATCTTAGGTGCCCAATTAGGTAGGATTGACCTGCGGTGGGTACATGCCGGGAAATATAGTCTTCTGTAACGTGATCAAGTTCTGTATCAGTTATGTCCGAAAACTTACTAAGACCTTCACGACCATGATCTGTCACACGTCTGTGCGAGTCCAAGTGAACCCAAGCCCTCTCAATTCTTCCAAAATAGCTAGTGGTATATCGAAGGATGGTCTCCCACGTCCGCTCCTTTTACAAGACGGCTTGCCTAAATCCACAGCACTGGTTTTTCTTCTCTCAGTCTCAGCAAGTTGTTGCCACCAGTATCGATGAATTTCGCAAAAACACTCACCAAGCTCAAGAAACAAAGACTGTCGTTCATCATTAACAGTATCTGCCATGACAAGAATAACAGAAAGAGCCATTTCAACGCCACTAAATGCATTGGCTGCGATAGGATAGGTTACCTCTTCACATAGTTAACAGAGGGTAATGGTTATGAAACCCGACAAATTTCTTTGTTGTAGGTTTTTGTTCTCTTTTTTTGGCCTTGACTGTGCACAAAGCACAATAGTTGTTTACTCCGTACTCAGGAACTAACCAATAGAAACGTGTTGGTTACGTAATTAATGCATAGTGTACAGTGGAACCCCGAGGCCTCGTTAAGTATGCCTCCCCAATAGATATAGCTGACTTCTGTGCTACAGAAACTATGGGTGTGGCAGTGAAACCCTGTGTCTGCGATGCAGACAAACTGACGCAAACAGAAAGAGAAAAAGCTGAGCTGATAGAGGAGTCATGTATCAAAATTGACAGCCAATGGATGATACCGTACCCTTGGAGAAAAGATCCCAAACTGCTGCCAGACAACAGACATTTGGCAATGAACGCTTAGAGTCAACCGAACGACGCCTGAAAAGAAATCCAGAACAGGCTGAAGCCTACTCCAAACAGATGGAGGAAATGGAAAGCATGAAATTTGCGCGAAAGCTGTCAAAAGAAGAACAAGAAGCCTATCAAGGTCCCGTTCACTATGTATCACAGCATGCGGTACTAAGACCAGAAAAAAGGAGTACACCTGTCCGAATTGTTTTCAATTTGTCTTCTGCTTACCAAGGGCATTCACTGAACGATTACTGGAGGAAAGGTCCCGACCATCTAAACGGCTGATTTGGAGTTGTCTTAAGATTCAGAGAAAGGAACGTCGCAGTCATGGGTGACATCCCTAAGATGTACCACAGGATCCTAATTCCCAAGAGAGATCAACATGTTCACCGCTTCCTGTGGAGAAGTATGGAAACAAGCAGAGATCCAGACGTATATGTCAAGAGAGTGATAACGTTTGGGGACAAGCCAGCTCCTGCCATGTTGTAAATAGCGCTAAGAAAGACAGCTCAAGAAAACAAGGCCGATTACCCAGAAGCAGCTGAGGTACTAACAAACCATGTGTACATGGATGACATATGTGAGTCAAAGGATACTGTGAAAGAAGCTAGAACACTGACTGAAGACATAGATAAGGTCTTCAAAACGGGAGGATTCAACGTTAAAGGGTGGATCTCCAACGAGGTACTAGCAGAGAAAGCTAGTAGTGAAACAGAGAAACAGGGCATTAAACGTGTTCCAAGGAGATGAAGAAAAGGTTTTGGGAACCTTGTGGAATTTCAAGACGGATAAGTTCCACTTTAGAATCAGACCAGATGTGCTGAAGCTAGTAGACGGAGCCAATGAGGAACCAGTAAAGATGACAAAACTAAGTCAGGTTGCCAGGATATTCGATCCTATTGGTTTTTCAGCTGCGTTTGTGATCCGAGCGAAAATAGGCCTGCAACAACTGTGGCAATTGGGACTAGACTGGGACGTCGAGGTGCCACTCACAGTTCAGGATGTTTCAAGAAATGAAGGAATTGGACACCGTGTCCTTCGAAGATGCCTAACCGTATCCATCTTTGCCGATGCATCACAGGACGCATTTGGAGCATGCGCCTACGTACGCCAGAGAAAAAATGACGAAACGTACGCCGTGAAATTCATTGCAGCAAAGTCCAGGGTAGCACCGCTGAACCAGCTTACGATCCCGCGCTTGGAGCTACAGGGAGCCGTGCTCGCCAGCCTCCGCGCACAATCCATTCAAGAGGAGTCCAGGATACGATTCAAAGATGTTCAGTTCTTCACCGACAGCACTATTACCTCCAAAGTTCGTCCCGAAGTTTTAAGCCATTCTTGTCCTCTAGGGTTGGAGAAATTCAGAGTAACACAAATTCAAGTCAGTGGAAACACATTCCCAGTGGGAATAATGTAGCTGACGACCTGTCACGAGGGATCCCCGTTAGTGAGCTACAAGGCAGATGGATGAATGGTCCGGAGTTTTTGCACCTATAAGAGAGCCTGTGGCTGGTTCAGCTAGTCTGGCCAGCCAGCGAGGAGGAAATGGAGCGTCCTGAAATACAGGTGTTGACCGCAGTCACAACACAGAGACCCAAAGATATTATTGATCCAGCCATATTCTCTAGCTGGAGAAAACTGGTCCGTGTAACGGCACGAATAAGCAGACTAGCAGCGAAAATACGACTCCGAAAGCACACACAACGCGGAATAACAGGACCACTGAGCTCTGAAGAACTTCAGCAAGCTGAGCTGTACTGGATAAAGAAAGCACAGAATACCTTACACAGCCGCCCAGAGAGAGGTGATTTCAAATCTCTCAGTCCGTTCAAAGATGAAAAGGGAATAATAAGAGTTGGAGGCAGAATTGACAAAGCCGTGGTGACGTACGAAGAAAGACACCCTGCACTCCTCCCCAGTGATCACAGAATATCCCAAATGATAACGCGTCACATGCATACCTACGGACATTGTGGAGTGGCAGCCACAACTGCAAAAGTAAGGCGAAAATACTGGTTCCTCAAGGCTAACAAACTCAACAAGTCCATCACGACCAGTGTGTAGTATGCAGAGAGTTGACGCACATACGAGAAACGCATTTAATGGCTGATCTCCCAGTGCTCCGGTTGGCACCTCAGACGCCACCGTTTTACTATACGGCGTGTGATTATTTTGGTCCCTACAACGTGAAGATAGGAAGAAATAGGACGGCCAAACACTACGGCGTTATCTTCACATGTTTAAGCACAGGAACTGTCCACATGGAGCTAGCGGTCGACAGCTCTACAATGGAGTTCACGCAGGTTCTACGAACATTCTTCTCTATCCGAGGCTACCCAGCAGTAATGTTAAGCGACAAAGGGTATTCAGTGGATTTTCACCACCCAAGCTGCGCCTCACCAGAATGGATGCGCAGAAACGCTCGTCAAAAGCTGTAAGAATGCATTGAAAAGAGCGATCGGCGAACAAGTTCTATCACCCTTCGAAGTGTATACTTGCCTGTTAGAAGTCGCAAACCTGATAAACCAACGCCCCATTGGTCTCATCCCCAACGATCCACATGATGGAGCTTACCTGTCTCCCAAGGACATGCTTCTGGAAAGAGCTACACCGGAAATACCTCAAGGTCCGTTTAACGATACAAGAAATCCGCGAAGACGAGTAGAATTCGTACAGAGGATAGTTGATTTATTCTGGAAGCGTTGGACCAGGCATGTATTTCCCGCCGACTCGTTCCGAGAAAGAAGTGGCATATAGAAAGCCGGAACGTGCAAGTTGACGACATAGTAACTGTGGCTGATAGTAGCACTCTCCGGGGCAAGTGGGCTGTCGGCAGAGTAATCGAGGTTTACCCGGGCTCAGATGGATGAGTTCGTAATGTAAAAGTGAAAACAGCCACAGGAGAGTATAACCGTCTAGTTACCAAGATTGCTGTCATCTACCCTGTCGAAGGTGATGACTGAACGAACATTTGCTAAGATAAGGACTACGCCCTTATCGGGGCGAAGAGTGTTTCGCCAATACAGTGCGCTTTGATATTTCATTGATTGATTTTGATGGACATTTAGTTGTGTAATTCAATAGCAAAAATGGCATAACCTTTAGACTAGGTAAACTTCGAGTTTAGTCTCGGAGAACTGAATGTAACGGTATTTTTGCTGACTTGTTTCGCTCACCTGTTTCTGGCTTATCTGAACTGCTTAACCCATGCTTACCGAAACCGATCTAACTGGATATCGTCAAAGAAGTGTTCATTGCTGAAAATCTCTCGCACGTTTATGTAGCGATCGTCTTAAGGTATTTATTCAAAATGTGTTATGTATTCTTTTAGATCGAATAATACAAGTCAATTCAATTAAAGACGTAATTATACGATTGGTGTAGACCAGTTGGGTTGTGAACCGTTTGCTGAACCAAGCATATAGCATAAATTCATATGCCTATTTGTTGCATATATAGCATATAGCATATAACATTTTATTACACATAACATGAGAATTTTATTCCATAAAGCTCATTTGTACAAATCTATACGCTTTATTTTCACATGTGAAAAAGACCTATACAGCCAATCAGAATGGCGTACAGCTATTTCACATGTGAAAGTATAACCAATCAGCGATAGCGTAAAGGCGTTTCCATGCCAATCACTCGTGCATCTCGTGCAAATCGTGCAAATCGTGCAAATCGTACTTTGTTATTGAATTAAATTAAATTTGCATTTGGTTCTATTGTTAGTGAGTTTTTGTTTCTAATTCGCGTTCAGAAAACTATTTTAATGAAAATTCTCATGTTATGTGTAATAAAGAGTTTACGACATAGAAAGTGCTTTGTACGGGGTTTTATTCACTCGTTGTTTGTGTCAAAAACCCTCACTCGCTCGTTCCTCGCTCGTTCGGGTTTTTGACACAAACAACTCGTGCATAAAACCCCGTACGCCGCACTTTCTATGAAGTAAACTATTTATATGCTTCTGGTTGCATATACTTTTAGAATCTCATATAAAAGTTTTATAAAAAAAAGTTAAGCGCGAGAGGATACTCTTGCACTCATCAATACTTTCAACAAACTGTATACAGTTTGTTGAAAGTATTGATGATATAATATATATGATATAATATATTATTTAGAAGGATTGAATCTACTCAACGTTTTTTTACATAACGGCAAACTTATAGTACCATGGGAAATTCCTACAATTCCATAACAAGATGCACTCATCGATGTGGCGTAATAGATTACCATGACAACAATAAAGTTATTTGAAAGCATCCTATATTTCGACTTACAAGGCATATATCTAAAAGACGAATTGGTGACCCCCAAGTTTTATTCCTATAAATTCGCTGGTGCGGATTCAGAACCTTTTTCACAATTGGAAATTTTAAGATGGCTCTGAATCCACTTCAGATAATTTTTTTAACTTTGCAGAGAGTCTTATCTTAGTCTTTTAATCACTTTACAGCAATAAAAAATAGGGTCACCGAATTCGTTCTTGAGATATAAGACTTTAAAGACAAAATATAGCGATACTCACCGTTACGTCACCTATTGTCATTAAGGTGCCAACCAGGGATCTATTGGCTGTCGAAACAAAGGATTCTTTTGTTCTGTGGTTGGTAAAATTAAATAACAAGAGAATTGTTTATAAACAGTGACGTCTCCTAAAGAGTATTTTCACGTGAAGTCACGGCGGCCATGTTGGTTTTCCTAAACAATGGAACGGCGGCCATTTTGGTGTACCCAACTAATCCTCCGGGAATTGAGCTCTATTTTCTTTTGTTTCGGTGGAAAAACAAGGTTACCGATTACGTGAGTAAAAACACTCTATAGGGTGTTTTTAGATAGCTCTTTTGTCATGGTAACTTATTAGGCCACATCGATGAGTGCAACTTGTTAAACAATGTATTGATCTTTTATTTAGTACTATAAAACTGTCGTTACATGAAACAGTGTCGTAGAGTTAATCAGGCCCGGTCTTCTAATAATAAATTCCCTCCAAGTTGTTGAAACGGTTTCAACCACCTTAAAGAATGAGGGATGTAACACGTTCGTTTTCCTTCAATGGACCTTTCAGACGTATTGTACAGAGACAGTATAATGAACAGAGGCGAAATAACCACGATTCGAGGGGTAAATTCGGGCAAAGTCGGGAATCGAGCATGTTTCGAATACCAACACTTCGTCTTCAGCAATACACGTAGTCGAATTAAGAACTCATTCAACAACGTGACGGTTTCACGACTCATGTGTTTCAACAGAAACAAAATTTTGAGCTCGGCGCTGTCTTGGTTTCAATATATGAATACCAAGCGGCCTTTTTCCGTTACCAAGGTAATGAAATTGTGAATCAAACCGGTTTTAATTAAGCACGCGACGTTTTTGCGACGCGGACGGCAGTTTTCCCTTTTAATTTGTCTTCACGCAACCACATTTACATTACTAAATATCTTTTTCTCCAATAGAGAATAGTTTAAAAATCAGAGATATTACTTTCCTGGCATACGAAATGTTCACTCACGTTCGGTTACCGTCTCCATCTCCAAAACTTGGCGTGTTCAAGCTCCCTAATCGCACACAACCGACAAAGTGATTATACATGAGTATCCAGAACCCGCTTCCCGAAAGTTCCGAAACCTCTGGGCGAATTTCGGAAAATTTACAACTATCTGATAAATCTGTTGAAAGACCAGCTTTCTAAAATAGGCAGATCGTAGATTCATAATTGGCTTTTCGAACCATTTGGAAAGAGTTAACGAGACTTTCGGACGCCAGATGCCATAATTATACCGGGTTCGTTATTCAAAATCATCTTCGGTGTAGGTCTTGGGGAGTATTGACGAGCAATTTAACTGTATTGGTATATTCTTGGGATCCTTTTTTTCCACGGCTCTTCCATGAGATTGGTAGAGAATTTAAGGTAATTCCTCAGTATTGCACTGCGCATCCTGTACTGCGCATATGGTGCGCAATATTTAGAAATTGGATCAAATTTGCAACATTGTAAATATGGCGTAAGACGATTTTACACGCTGAAACAGTTCTCACAACACGTGAGAGAAGTTGTGAATTACCCATAACTCTTCGCGAATAAGCGCACGCATTCCGAGAACCTGTCAAATTTGTTGTTTCGATCTACGCTAATCGACATAAGGATGGTGTTTAACTCTTAAACGAGCACGGTGACCTATATTTTTTATTGCATAATTTTGGTGTACAAATTATCCCCTTTAAATCAAAACATTTTTTAAAAATTGGTCGGAAGGAAAAAAAAGATATAGCGAAAAACGTACTCAAAGCTTAACCCCCTACCTAGGGATTTATGTAAATTATGATCTTGAAAACAATGGCTCGAGAACCGTTTTGAGTCGACGTCGTTTTAAGTTGAGTGATTTTTCCATAAACTAGATAAGACAGTGTTCGATGTGCTCTAGACCTTCTACCTATTAGCTAGGTTGTTTTTCAAGTGTTACTTCAAAAACCCTCTCGTTTAGCTAACGAAAAATGTACCCTGAGCCAATGAAATGACGCGTGTGATTAGTATCAGTACAGGCATCATGAATGGGGTAAACTTGGTTCATTATATCTCTTAAGCAAGCACCGTGACTTATCTTTATTATTATAGTTCTCTAAACATGGTTTCTCTAAACATAGTTCTCTAGATATGATTCATTTCATTTACCATTTCATCATTTAAACATGGATTAGTAGGGAACATTCAGGGAAAGTTTCAAGAAAATTGTTTTTCTGATGAATCACCTTAATGACACAATTTACATATAAAACAGAAACAATGAAGTTGCATCCAAAACCGCTCCAACGTAATTATGGGGAGGATAAACTTCAGAGTGATATTTGGATCTTAAAGGCGATTTTATTAAACTGTATTAGTGTGTCGAGTACTAATAATTGCCGGCAATCAATATGGAGGATCGAGTAAATGGCCCTTATTAAAAGTCTTCATTGGCGGATTCGGTTGGCATGTTCACAACGTTCCGCCAACTATAGAAAAGCTCAGTAAAACAACCAAACCAATGTCTGATTATTAAAAGTGTTCCCAACTTTGTTTTGGCGGTTTCAAGACTAATAAAGCGCGGGTATCCAAGCTATAATTAATACCCTGCCGACAAAAAAGAAAACGCAACGCAATGCAAAATAAAACAAAAAACACAACCTTGTCGATAATAGCTAACGCGTTTAAAATCAAATACAGTTTTAAATAACCAACTTTTTTTAAAGGATGTTTACACATGTTCACAGATTTAGCTAATTTTCTCTTTTAAATCCGAAAGTAGTATAAAGTTTACAGTACCACCTGCAAAAAACGAAGCCGCTTAACCAGACCAAGCGCCGGTTATTATGAGAATTGCTGGGTGTAAGAAAATTAGCATATTACATCCTAACTTATAGATTATTGCATGCAAGCTTTTTTTGGTAGTCGATGCGGTGATTAATTTGTTACCAAAGTGTGTCAGACGATTTATATGAATAACTTGATATCGTGAAACATCATGAATTTTTGTCTCGTTTTATAGAACATTACCGAAAACTAGAATGCCAAGTGTCTTAAAAGAAAAGCCAAGAGCAAGGTAAGCTTTGCGTAATTTAACGGCGTGTAGGCGTGATTTTTTCTTAAATCTCACCACCATGATACAAATCGTGTTTCTTTGATTTGAAATTGGCGCTTGTTAACATTAGCGCAAATTTCACAAATTGATGACCCGTTTGTTAACTACTTTAGCGCCGAATGGTGGGCCAGAAACAGGAAAAGGAGTTCTTGTACATGTTTACAATGTCATCGTGAATAATCGTCGATGCTAAAGGCGTAGTAGTTTGTATCGAGGCGCCTAACAGGTGAAATATCTCCATTGCTAAGAACTCCCGGAAGGCTGTCTTGATAATTTTCCCATATCCCTTTAGAAACAAACGGCCGACGAGTCGTTGACACAGCTTACTCAGCTTGAGAATGTGTTGGACCAGTGTTTATTGACTTTAAACAACAAGTCGAACATTTGCTTGGTTCTCAAACCAATTTTCGAACCTTTAGGAAGCTTAAAGGTGCTTGAATAATAAAATCCCGTTTGATAGTTTGTCACTTTTAGTCCTTATTTGCCTTACTCAAAAAGACCTCACTTTTTGGTAGCTCACCAGATATTCCACAACAATCAGCTACTTTGCATTTGATATGAGTATTTTGCCAAAAGCAGCAAAGCTCCAAGAGCAAAGAAATTCCTTTCTGGAATTATGACACGGGAGGTAGTTCATTTAATTTAAGTTAAAATCAAACCATTATAGGCACTTTGAATCCGATAACGGCTCCATTATATGACCAACAAGTAAAATAGACGGTCAAGAAATAAGCAAAAGCCAGCTGTGACATAGCGGCACCAAATTAGCACCTATTGTATATTACATTTCGCATACGCATATGTAAGTAGGTTGGCACATTATGCATGTAACATAGCGGCACCTAATTAGCACCTATTGTATACTACATTTCGCATATGCATATATAAGTAGGTTAGCACATTATGCAAGAGCAGAGAGCACACACAACCACGCGGTGTGTGTGAATAACGAGAATAAACTCCATCGACATCCGACTACATGGTGGCAGCATTTTACAAGAATAATCGCTAGAGTCAAATCGAAAGAGGCCAGCAGAAGCGAATTATGGCAACAGCAACGTCTTTTGCGTCGCCACAGATGAACTGGGACGCTCCTGATCCGATAATTGCATTCGCAAGATTCAAACAAAAATGTCAGCTTATGTTCTCAAACGTGCTCAAAGCCGCCGATGACGAAGAAAAAGTGAGCTATATTTTACTCTGGTCGGGTGAAAAAGGTCTGGATATTTACAACAGTTGGACATTCACAAAGGAGGAAGAGAGGAAAAAACCTGCCATTATTTTCGAACGGTTCGAGAATCAATTGGAGCCGAAGACGAGTCATCGAATTCACAGATACACACTACAAGGAATGCGACAAGAACAAAGCGAGCCAGTGGATGATTTTATCTCAAGATTAAAAAACCTAGCAGCAAAATGTCAATTTCGCGACAGCACCGAAGTCGAAGACAGAGTTCTAGATCAGCTTATTTGGGGGTCAAAAAACCCCGATGTCCAGAAGTCCCTCATAGGCCGAGACAAATCATTGACCCTTGCAGGCGCTATCGAGATTGCAAGAAGCAACGAGGCGACAAGTAAACATATGAAGACATTGGCAGGAAGTAGCGAAAGCCATCAAGAGGATAGAAGTGTAGATGCCATTCATAAGGAACAAGAAAGGGAATCCTGTAACAACTGCGGAAAACAACACCCGAGGAACAAATGTCCAGCCTACGGTACACTATGTCGAAAATGCGGCAAAGGTAATCATTGGCAATCTGTCTGCCGATCCAGTAAACGGAAACAATTTATCCAAGGAAGAAAGCCGGTTTTCAAAAAATCTATTCACACGATTGAAGACAGGGGCGATGAAGACAATGATGAAATTCTCACAATTAGTACAATCGAGGTTAACACCATAGAAGACACGCAACATTCGATGACACACGACACACGCGATGAAGTCTTTGCAACACTGGAAATAACCCAGCCTGAAAAGAAGCGGAAAATTAATCTCCAGTGCAAGGTGGACACAGGTGCACAGAGCAATGTTTTGCCTATCAGGCTACTTCGCATAATCGCCCCAGAGAAGTTTGATGACGAAGGAAACCTCAAACCAGAAGTACTGGAAAAGAATGAAGCCGTTCTCTCAGCATACGGTGGCTCTGTAATTAAGCAGCTTGGCACTATAAACATCTCGAGCAAGTACAAAGAGAAGAAGATTAACTGCATTTTCTACGTCACGGATACTTCAGGGCCAGCTATCCTCGGTCTAAAAGCGTGCATTGCACTAAAACTAGTCTCCCTCCACTGTACGCTAGGAATAAATCAATTAAACCAGGCTGATCCAAATAGCAGCTTCAATTCTCCAGCTCAAAATCCGGGTACTTGCAAGAAAAACTCGAGTTACATTGGAAGTCATATACCACTAGAAGAGCGGCCATCAATCACAAGTAAACAAGAGCTGATGGATATGTACCCAGAATGTTTCAATGGTACAGTTGGATGTTTTGATGACTACACATATCACATCACACTGGATCCTGAAGTATCACCGGTGGTCCATGCACCCCGCAAAGTACCTATAGAGTTGAAAGACAAATTACAAGCCGAATTACGTGAGATGGAAAGCCAAGATATCATTGCGAAAGTAACCCAACCTACGGATTGGGTCAACTCCCTGGTCATTAGAGAAAAAGAAAATGGGCGACTTCGGTTATGCCTCGATCCCAAAGACCTGAATAAGGCGATCAAAAGAGAACATCATCCCATACCCACTCTAGAGGAAATCACACCCAAATTATCAGGAGCAAAGCTTTTTAGTAAGCTCGACGCTCGCAATGGCTATTGGAATGTCAAACTAGATGACGAGTCCTCGTACCTGACAACCTTCAATACACCATTTGGTCGGTATCGTTTCCTCAGAATGCCGTTTGGTCTACGAATGAGTCAAGATATCTTCCAGTTCAAGATTGATGAGACGTATCGTGATTGCCTGGGAGCCATTGGTATTGCAGATGACGTCACAGTCTATGGAAAGAACGATAAAGAGCATGACTTACACCTGCATGAAACCATGGAACGTACCAGACAGGCCGGCATCAAGCTCAATGACGAGAAGTGCGTTATCAAAACAAAGGAGTGCAATTTCTTTGGTATGCTCTACACACCAGACGGTGTCAAACCCAGCCCAGATAAAGTCAGAGCCATAGAAAGTTTAGAACCGCCTAAAGACAAGAAAGAGCTTCACACCTTTTTGGGGATGGCAACCTACATGAGCTCATTCATCCCCAATTTAGCTGACCACACTGCCCCCTTAAGAAACCTCTTAAAGGAGAACGTTGATTTCATATGGAATCCATCACATTCGAAAGCCTTTGAGAAGGTGAAGGCATTGATATGTACCACAACGACCTTGGCCTACTATGACAGAAAGGAACCAGTTGTCCTCCATGTTGATGCATCAATTAAGGGCTTGGGCGCAGCTCTCTTCCAAAACGACAAGCCAATAGCCTTTGCATCGAAAGTACTTACCCCTGCGGAGACCAGATACGCTAATATCGAACGGGAACTATTGGCAGTGGTATACGGCTGCGAAAAATTCCATTCGTATCTCTATGGAAGATCGTTCGTGGTTAAAACAGACCATCGTCCCCTGGAACAGATCCATAAAAAGAACCTGATGCAAGCACCTCCACGCCTTCAAAGAATGCTGTTGCGTTTACAACCTTACGACTGCGTCATTAAATATCTTCCAGGAAGAGAAATGGTTACAGCTGACGCCCTGTCACGCCTTTCGCCGTTGGATGAATTTGAAGTGTCGGACATGAATGTGAAAGTTCACCATCTAATCAGAATCACCCCAGTCAAAATGGAAGAGTTCAAAAAGGAAACTGCGAAAGATGAAACCCTGCAGCTTCTAGCCCACAAAGTTATGCAGGGTTGGCCTGACAGTGGGAAGAAAATCGTTTCGGCGCTAAAACCATACTGGCCCCTACGAGATGACATATCAGTAGAAGATGGGCTGATACTTCTTGGAAGCCGTGTTATAGTACCTGAATCCTTGAGAGGCAACATCTTGCAGCAAATCCACGGAGGGCACTTTGGTATGGAAAAATGCAAACTACGAGCCAAATCCTGTGTTTACTGGCCAGGCATATACAAAGAAATTGAAAACCTTGTAAACTCATGTTGTGTATGCCAGAAGTACCACAATTCTCAGCAAAAGGAGCCAATGATACCAACAGAGATCCCTTCAAGACCGTGGAAAACACTTAGAGCAGACCTTTTCTACGCTCAACAGTCGTGGTTCCTCATAGTTGTCGACTTTTACTCCAAGTTCCCATTTGTCAAGAAACTCCAAAACCTTACATCCGGGGCTGTTGTTAATGAACTGAAAATGCTATTCGCAGAAAATGGAATCCCAGAATCTCTTCAATGCGACAACGGCACTCAGTTTACATCCGGCGAGTTCCATCAACTGGCAAACCAGTACGGGTTTGAAATTGTGACGTCATCTCCACATTACCCACGTGGCCATGGGTTTGTTGAACGCCAAGTCCAAACGGTTAAGAAGACGATCCTGAAATGCAGAGAGACTAAAGAAGACATAGATCTAGCCCTGCTGGCTCTACGAACGACGCCCCTGAGTTCCAATATACCGTCACCAGCTGAATTACTGAATGGCCGAGTATTTAAATCCACACTTCCTGGTAAGATCCAGCCATCAAAGAACCAAGAGGAAGTTAGAAATTGGCTCAAAGCGAGACAAGACAACCAATGCCACTATTACAACAGACACACCAAGGAGCTCCCTGAATTACACAGAGACCAAGCTATCTATGTACAAGACCCTGTGAGAAAGACATGGAATCCTGCTAGGGTCATAGATCGGGGAGAGACACCCCGCTCATATCTCATAGAAACTGGAACTGGTGCCCAATTGCGAAGGAATAGAATCCATCTTAGACCGAATAATGCTTCCAACAATTCGGCAAACAACTCTTCGGATTCCATGTCCCAAAGAAGCATGACTGCACAATATTCAAGCGCCATTCTACGAGAATCCACTGCGGCAGGCAATTCAGCAAATGACCCATCAAGTGGCAAGTTGACTATACAGCCCTCAAGCTCCAACCCACAATGCTCTAGTGTAACAGGAGAAGCCGAGAAAGGACCAAGAAAATCCCGCGCGGGACGTGAAATCCGGGCACCGGAAAGACTTAATCTCTGACGCTTGCTTTAATAGTTGATATTAGTATGATACATAAACACTAGACAGAAAATCCCTATATTGTTACCAGTTTTATTCGTTTTCAACATATGTACAAGATATATTGGCCCGAATGAAGATATTGTGTTTTGTTTGTTTTCCATTTAATTAATATAGTTTTAAGAGAAGGGGATGTGACATAGCGGCACCAAATTAGCACCTATTGTATATTACATTTCGCATACGCATATGTAAGTAGGTTGGCACATTATGCATGTAACATAGCGGCACCTAATTAGCACCTATTGTATACTACATTTCGCATATGCATATATAAGTAGGTTAGCACATTATGCAAGAGCAGAGAGCACACACAACCACGCGGTGTGTGTGAATAACGAGAATAAACTCCGACTACACCAGCGATCGACTGAGGAATTTAACGCCAACTAAATCCACGTTGTCCGGTGGCAGATATCCCTCTTTTAATGCTTTTCAAAATGCCAAGACCTTCGTGGCTTTACCTACGAGAAACTGACTAAAGCAATTCCATTCGGAAATGACTGCATGACTTTGCTCCGATTGTTTTTTGTCGGAGCCGGTCTCATGAATTCAAGAGCAATTTGGAATAAATGAGCACAAGTTTTCAATTTGTCTTCTGCATACCAAGGGCATTCACTGAACGATTACTGGAGGAAAGGTCCCGACCTTCTAAACGGCTTATTTGGAGTTGTCTTAAGATTCAGAGAAAGGAAAGTCGCAGTCATGGGTGACATCTCTAAGATGTACCACAGGATCCTAATTCCCAAGAGAGATCAACATGTTCACCGCTTCCTGTGGAGAAGTATGGAAACAAGCAGAGATCCAGACGTATATGTCAAGAGAGTGATAACGTTTGGGGACAAGCCAGCTCCTGCCATGTTGTAAATAGCGCTAAGAAAGACAGCTCAAGAAAACAAGGCCGATTACCGAGAAGCAGCTGAGGTACTAACAAACCATGTGTACATGAATGACATATGTGAGTCAAAGCTAGAACACTGACTGAAGACATAGATAAGGTCTTCAAAACGGGAGGATTCAACGTTAAAGGGTGGATCTCCAACGAGGTACTAGCAGAGAAAGCTAGTAGTGAAACAGAGAGGGCATTAAACGTGTTCCAAGGAGATGAAGAAAAGGTTTTGGGAACCTTGTGGAATTTCAAGACGGATAAGTTCCACTTTAGAATCAGACCAGATGTGCTGAAGCTAGTAGACGGAGCCAATGAGGAACCAGTAAAGATGACAAAACTAAGTCAGGTTGCCAGGATATTTGATCCTATTGGTTTTTCAGCTGCGTTTGTGATCCGAGCGAAAATAGGCCTGCAACAACTGTGGCAATTGGGACTAGACTGCGACGTCGAGGTGCCACTCACAGTTCAGGATGTTTCAAGAAATGAAGGAATTGGACACCGTGTCCTTCGAAGATGCCTAACCGTATCCATCTTTGCCGATGCATCTCAGGACGCATTTGGAGCATGCGCCTACGTACGCCAGAGAAAGGATGACGAAACGTACGCCGTGAAATTCATTGCAGCAAAGTCCAGAGTAGCACCGCTGAAGCAGCTTACGATCCCGCGCTTGGAGCTACAGGGAGCCGTGCTCGCCACTGAGCCTCCTCGCAAAATCCATTCAAGAGGAGTCCAGGATACGATTCAAAGATGTTCAGTTCTTCACCGACAGCACTATTACCTCCAAAGTTCGTCCCGAAGTTTTTAGCCATTCTTGTCCTCTAGGGTTGGAGAAATTCAGAGTAACACAAATTCAAGTCAGTGGAAACACATTCCCAGTGGGAATAATGTAGCTGACAACCTGTCACGAGGGATCCCCGTTAGTGAGCTACAAGGCAGATGGATGAATGGTCCGGAGTTTTTGCACCTATAAGAGAGTCTGTGGCTGGTTCAGCTTGTCTCGCCAGCCAGCAAGGAGGAAATAGAGCGTCGTGAAATACAGGTGTTGACCGCAGTCACAACACAGAAACCCAAAGATGCTACTGATCCAGCCATATTCTCTAGCTGGAGAAAACTGGTCCGTGTAACGGCACGAATAAGCAGACTAGCAGCGAAAATACGACTCCGAAAGCACACACAACGCGGAATAACAGGACCACTGACCTCTGAAGAACTTCAGCAAGCTGAGCTGTACTGGATAAAGAAAGCACAGAATACCTTACACAGCCGCCCAGCGAGAGGTGATTTCAAATCTCTCAGCCCGTTCAAAGATGAAAAGGGAATAATAAGAGTTGGAGGCAGAATTGACAAAGCCGTGGTGACGTACGAAGAAAGACACCCTGCACTCCTCCCCAGTGATCACAGAATATCCCAAATGATAACGCGTCACATGCATACCTACGGACATTGTGGAGTGGCAGCCACAACTGGAAAAGTAAGGAGAAAATACTGGTTCCTCAAGGCTAACAAACTCAGCAAGTCCATCAAGATCAGTGTGTAGTATGCAGAGAGTTGACGCACAAACGAGAAACGCAGCTAATGGCTGATCTCCCAGTGCTCCGGTTAGCACCTCAGACGCCACCGTTTTACTATACGGCATGTGATTATTTTGGTCCCTACAACGTGAAGATAGGAAGAAATAGGACGGCCAAACACTACGGCGTTATCTTCACATGTTTAAATACAGGAACTGTCCACATGGAGCTAGCGGTCGACAGCTCTA
The DNA here is from genome assembly GCF_036669925.1 of Montipora capricornis. NCBI lineage: Eukaryota > Metazoa > Cnidaria > Anthozoa > Scleractinia > Acroporidae > Montipora > Montipora capricornis. Next base: position 51,967,662 of record NC_090892.1, on the reverse strand, counting down.
CAATGGAGTTCACGCAGGTTCTACGAACATTCTTCTCTATCCGAGGCTACCCAGCAGTAATGTTAAGCGACAAAGGGTATTCAGTGGATTTTCACGTCAAAAGCTGTAAGATTTTCACGTCAAAAGCTGTAAGAATGCATTGAAAAGAGCGATCGGCGAACAAGTTCTATCACCCTTCGAAGTGTATACTTGCCTGTTAGAAGTCGCAAACCTGATAAACCAACGCCCCATTGGTCTCATCCCCAACGATCCACATGATGGAGCTTACCTGTCTCCCAAGGACATGCTTCTGGAAAGAGCTACACCGGAAGTACCTCAAGGTCCGTTTAACGATACAAGAAATCCGCGAAGACAAGTAAAATTCGTACAGAGGATAGTTGATTCATTCTGGAAGCGTTGGACCAGGGATGTATTTCCCGCCGACTCGTTCCGAGAAAGAAGTGGCATATAGAAACCCGGAACGTGCAAGTTGACGACATAGTAACTGTGGCTGATAGTAGCACTCTCCGGGGCAAGTGGGCTGTCGGCAGAGTAATCGAGGTTTACCCGGGATCAGATGGATGAGTTCGTAATGTAAAAGTGAAAACAGTCACAGGAGAGTATAACCGTCTAGTTACCAAGATTGCTGTCATCTACCCTGTCGAAGGTGATGACTGAACCAACATTTGCTAAGATAAGGACTACGCCCTTATCGGGGCGAAGAGTGTTTCGTCAATACAGTGCGCTTTGATATTTCATTGATTGATTTTGATTGACATTTAGTTGTGTAATTCAATAGCAAAAATGGCATAACCTTTAGACTAGGTAAACTTCGAGTTTAATCTCGGAGAACTGAATGTAACGCTATTTTTGCTGACTTGTTTCGCTCACCTTTTTCTGGCTTATCTGAACTGCTTAACCCATGCTTACCGAAACCGATCTAACTGGATATCGTCAAAGAAGTGTTCATTGCTGAAAATCTCTCGCACGTTTATGTAGCGATCGTCTTAAGGTATTTATTCAAAATGTGTTATGTATTCTTTTAGATCGAATAATACAAGTCAATTCAATTAAAGACGTAATTATACGATTGGTGTAGACCAGTTGGGTTGTGAACCGTTTGCTGAACCAAGCATATAGCATAAATTCATATGCCTATTTGTTGCATATATAGCATATCCTATAACATTATATGCTTCTGGTTTCATAGCCTTTTAGAATCTCATATACAAGTTTTATAAAAAAAAGTGAAGCGCGAGAGGATACTCGTGCACTCATCAATACTGTCAACAACCTGTATACAGTTTGTTGAAAGTAATAATAATATATATATGATATAATATATTATTTAGAAGGATTGAATCTACTCAACGTTTTTTTACATAACGGCAAACTTATAGTACCATGGGAAATTCCTACAATTCCATAACAAGATGCACTCATCGATGTGGCGTAATAGATTACCATGACAACAATTAAGTCATTTGAAAGCATCCTATATTTCGACTTACAAGGCATATATCTAAAAGACGAACTGGTGACCCCCAAGTTTTATTCCTATAAATTCGCTGGTGCGGATTCAGAGCCTTTTTCACAATTGGAAATTTTAAGATGGCTCTGAATCCACTTCAGATAATTTTGTTAACTTTGCAGAGAGTCTTATCTTAGTCGTTTAATCACTTTACAGCAATAAAAAATAGGGTCACCGAATTCGTTCTTGAGATATAAGACTTTAAAGACAAAATATAGCGATACTCACCGTTACGTCACCTATTGTCATTAAGGTGCCAACCAGGGATCTATTGGCTGTCGAAACAAAGGATTCTTTTGTTCTGTGGTTGGTAAAATTAAATAACAAGAGAATTGTTTATAAACTATATAAACAGTGACGTCTCCTAAAGAGTATTTTCACGTGACGTCACGGCGGCCATGTTGGTTTTCCTAAACAATGGAACGGCGGCCATTTTGGTGTACCCAACTAATCCTCCGGGAATTGAGCTCTATTTTCTTTTGTTTCGGTGGAAAAACAAGGTTACCGATTACGTGAGTAAAAACATTCTATAGGGTGTTTTTAGATAGCTCTTTTGTTGCCATGGTAACTTATTAGGCCACATCGATGAGTGCAACTTGTTAAACAATGTATTGATCTTTTATTTAGTACTATAAAACTGTCGTTACATGAAACAGTGACGTAGAGTTAATCAGGCCCGGTCTTCTAATAATAAATTCCCTCCAAGTTGTTGAAACGGTTTCAACCACCTTAAAGAATGAGGGATGTAACACGTTCGTTTTCCTTCAATGGACCTTTCAGACGTATTGTACAGAGACAGTATAATGAACAGAGGCGAAATAACCACGATTCGAGGGGTAAATTCGGGCAAAGTCGGGAATCGAGCATGTTTCGAATACCAACACTTCGTCTTCAGCAATACACGTAGTCGAATTAAGAACTCATTCAACAACGTGACGGTTTCACGACTCATGTGTTTCAACAGAAACAAAATTTTGAGCTCGGCGCTGTCTTGGTTTCAATATATGAATACCAAGCGGCCTTTTTCCGTTACCAAGGTAATGAAATTGTGAATCAAACCGGTTTTAATTTAGCACGCGACGTTTTTGCGACGCGGACGGCAGTTTTCCCTTTTAATTTGTCTTCACGCAACCACATTTACATTACTAAATATCTTTTTCTCCAATAGAGAATAGTTTAAAAATCAGAGATATAACTTTCCTGGCATACGAAATGTTCACTCACGTTCGGTTACCGTCTCCATCTCCAAAACTTGGCGTGCTCAAGCTCCCTAATCGCACACAACCGACAAAGTGATTATACATGAGTATCCAGAACCCGTTTCCCGAAAGTTCCGAAACCTCTGGGCGAATTTCGGAAAATTTACAACTATCTGATAAATCTGTTGAAAGACCAGCTTTCTAAAATAGGCAGATCGTAGATTCATAATTGGCTTTTCGAACCATCTGGAAAGAGTTAACGAGACTTTCGGACGCCAGCTGCCATAATTATACCGGGTTCGTTTTTCAAAATCATCTTCGGTGTAGGTCTTGGGGAGTATTGACGAGCAATTTAACTGTATTGGTATATTCTTGGGATCCTTTTTTTCCACGGCTCTTCCACGAGATTGGTAGAGAATTTAAGGTAATTCCTCAGTATTGCACTGCGCATCCTGTACTGCGCATATGGTGCGCAATATTTAGAAATTGGATCAAATTTGCAACATTGTAAATATGGCGTAAGGCGATTTTACACGCTGAAACAGTTCTCACAACACGTTAGAGAAGTTGTGAATGACCCATAACTCTTCGTGAATAAGCGCGCGCATTCCGAGAACATGTCAAATTTGTTGTTTCGATCTACGCTAATCGACAAAAGGATGGTGTTTAACTCTTAAACGAGCACGGTGACCTATATTTTTTATTGCATAATTTTGGTGTACAAATTATCCCTTTTAAATCAAAACATTTTTTAAAAATTTGTCGGAAGGGAAAAAAAGATATAGCAAAAAACGTACTCAAAGCTTAACCCCTTACCTAGGGATGTAAATTATGATCTTGAAAACAATGGCTCGAGAACCGTTTTGAGTCGACGTCGTTTTAAGTTGAGTGATTTTTCCATAAAATAGATAAGACAGTGTTCGATGTGCTCTAGACCTTCTACCTATTAGGTTGTTTTTCAAGTGTTACTTCAAAAACCTTAGCTAACGCAAAATGTACCCTGAGCCAATGAAATGACGCGTGTGATTAGTATCAGTACAGGCATCATGAATGGGGTAAACTTGGTTCATTATATCTCTTAAGCCAGCACCTTGACTTATCTTTATTATTATAGTTCTCTAAACATGGATTAGTAGGGAACATTCAGGGAAAGTTTCAAGAAAATTGTTTTTCTGAGGAATCACCTTAATGACACAATTTACATATAAAACAGAAACAATGAAGTTGCATCCAAAACCGCTCCAACGTAATTATGGGGAGGATAAACTTCAGAGTGATATTTGGATCTTAAAGGCGATTTTATTAAACTGTATTAGTGGGTCGAGTACTAATAATTGCCGGCAATCAATATGGAGGATCGAGTAAATGGCCCTTATTAAAAGTCTTCATCGGCGGATTCGGTTGGCATGTTCACAACGTTCCGCCAACTATAGAAAAGCTCAGTAAAACAACCAAAACAATGTCTGATTATTAAAAGTGTTCCCAACTTTGTTTTGGCGGTTTCAAGACTAATAAAGCGCGGGTATCCAAGCTATAATTAATACCCTGCCGACAAAAAAGAAAACGCAACGCAATGCAAAATAAAACAAAAAACACAACCTTGTCGATAATAGCTAACGCGTTTAAAATCAAACATAGTTTTAAATAACCAACTTTTTTTAAAGGATGTTTACACACGTTCACAGATTTAGCTAATTTTCTCTTTTAAATCCGAAACTAGTATAAAGTTTACAGTACCACCTGCAAAAAACGAAGCCGCTTAACCAGACCAAACGCCGGCTATTATGAGAATTGCTGGGTGTAAGCCGAAAATTAGCATATTACATCCTAACTTATAGATTATTGCATGCAAGCTTTTTTTGGTAGTCGATGCGGTGATTAATTTGTTACCAAAGTGTGTCAGACGATTTATATGAATAACTTGATATCGTGAAACATCAGGAATTTTTGTCTCGTTTTATAGAACATTACCGAAAACTAGAATGCCAAGTGTCTTAAAAGAAAAGCCAAGAGCAAGGTAAGCTTTGCGTAATTTAACGGCGTGTAGGCGTGATTTTTTCTTAAATCTCACCACCATGATACAAATCGTGTTTCTTTGATTTGAAATTGGCGCTTGTTAACATTAGCGCAAATTTCACAAATTGATGACCCGTTTGTTAACTACTTTAGCGCCGAATGGTGGGCCAGAAACAGGAAAAGGAGTTCTTGTACATGTTTACAATGTCATCGTGAATAATCGTCGATGCTAAAGGCGTAGTAGTTTGTATCGAGGCGCCTAACAGGTGAAATATCTCCATTGCTAAGAACTCCCGGAAGGCTGTCTTGATAATTTTCCCATATCCCTTTAGAAACAAACGGCCGACGAGTCGTTGACACAGCTTACTCAGCTTGAGAATGTGTTGGACCAGTGTTTATTGACTTTAAACAGCAAATCGAACATTTGCTTGGTTCTCAAACCAATTTTCGAACCTTTAGGAAGCTTAAAGGTGCTTGAACAATAAAATCCCGTTTGATAGTTTGTCACTTTTAGTCCGTATTTGCCTTACTCAAAAAGACCTCACTTTTTGGTAGCTCACCAGATATTCCACAACAATTACCTACTTTGCATTTGATATGAGTATTTTGCCAAAAGCAGCAAAGCTCCAAGAGCAAAGAAATTCCTTTCTGGAATTATGACACGGGAGGTAGTTCATTTAATTTAAGTTAAAATCAAACCATTATAGGCACTTTGAATCCGATAACGGCTCCATTATATGACCAACAAGTAAAATAGACGGTCAAGAAATAAGCAAAAGCCAGCGATCGACTGAGGAATTTAACGCCAACTAAATCCACGTTGTCCGGCGGCAGATATCCCTCTTTTAATGCTTTTCAAAATGCCAAGACCTTCGTGGCTTTACCTACGAGAAACCGACTAAAGCAATTCCATTCGGAAATGACTGCATGACTTTGCTCCAATTGTTTTTGTCGGAGCCGGTCTCATGAATTCAAGAGCAATTTGGAATAAATGAGCACAAGTGCGAACAAAATTGCACGAGCCCAGAAAAAAACACTTGGTCACCGGATAACAAGGAAATACCTAACGACCTGTTTTAGTTTCTACAAAAAAGTACACAATTTGTCTCGAGTACAACGTAATGAAATTTTGACCCGCCATGTAGAAAATTAAAGAAAACCCGCTTTACTCTGACCGTGGAAGGCGTTATACGCATATTCAGTAACTTTTGTAACCCAACATTAAGTTATGGAAATCGTTTCTATCCTTACATTGTAATTTTATCGTGCACCCTCCGGATAGCTAACGAAATAAAATGCCCTGGTTCCTCGCACTGGCAGTACACTTTCAAATATTTAAATAACTATGATATTCGCCAAGCTTACAATTTTAGCCTTATTCAAACGTCCCATTTCAGCCACTAGAGTGAATCCGTTTACTCTACCTTGAAGAGAGAATCAATGCTGCGTTTTTAGAAAGAATTGGCTATTTTTACTTGTTGCCATTCAATGGAGCGTACTCAAAGAAAACAAAACTTGCGTGCTAGCTTTACTCAGTGTTATTTTTTATACTGATTCACTGTAAGCTTCGTTCTGTTGCAGAAAACTAAATCTGCGATAGGCTGTCACCTCAATGTTTTAAAATTAATAATTAAGCTGTTTGGAGAATATTTAAAATGGGGCTCGTGGAAGTTTTGTTTTCACTTTAGCACATGTACTCTTGGTTACCGAATTTGCACTGCATGCATGCACTCCCTGATAAAGATGCACCAACTTGACTCGTACCAATGCAACATGTGGTGCTAAATGAACACGAGAATTTCAGTGGTTTTTCCCGATTTTCATATTTGCCTTGTTTCGCCCCAAAAATACGAAATGAATTCCATGAATTAATAATTAACTTGTCAACTAAGTTTCCTATGATGATTCAGTCGATTTGCATTTTCGATGTTGTTTGAAAACATTCAAAACAAAGATATATTAATTAATCAATGTTCCATACTTTTTAAGACCTCCAACGATCATGCACACGGTTGGGTTTCTCACTTCTCGGGGCTTTAATTCCACCTTTTATCGCTTCAAGTTTCGTTGTAAAATCTCCATCATCTTAACATGAAAAAGGAAATAGAGATTCAGAAGACCATCTCACCCTTCCGAGTAAAGTTTGCTTGGAGAAGAGGTGAGATGTCCTACTCGGCTCATTACATCCGGTTCTGATTTAGTCTCCTTCGCAGCTGCTCGGGCCGAATTCACGAGGAGCGTTGCGTGTCTTCGCTCCTCGTGACTTCGGCCCGAGCAGCTGCGAAGGAGACTAATTCTGATTCAGTAATGCTGATTCAGTAATGCGACATTCTGCATGCAAAATGTTATGGGTGCCGTTATCAGTTATTGGCGCTTAGATACGAATAGATCAGCACCAAGCTTAAAAAATATGTTTCGAGTTATATCAGAGTTTTATCTTGTAAGATCTTTATCCAATTCACCAGTCACTGTGAGTCCAATGATGATTGGGAATACTGTGCCGTGTAATTGTCAGGAGATGTCCGTAGTCATTTTTGAGTCCAGGCCAGTACTCTTTTCTATTGTTTAGGTCGCTAGACTCGTTCCCGTCCTATTCCGGAAGTGCAATCCCTTCACCAGCCAACTTGGGTACTATGAACTCTAACGCTGACTCGCCGATATCGGGTCTCTTGATTCCAAGTCCAGAAATGGAACGAGCAGCATCTTCAGCCGGAGGCCTCAGTTCGGACAACTCAAAGGAAGTATTTTTAAACACTAAGTCACCGCTGCGCAATTTAGCCAATCAGCTTTCATCTAGCTTACGAAGCAATCGATCAAGCAAAAGTGAGAACCAAACTCTCAATCATCACAACCATCATCATGATCATCATCAATGCCGTCACGGGAGGGGACATCACGGAAGTAAAAGAGAAAGTTGGAAAAGCAGATCAGAGTTTATCTTGACGTTGATTGGTTACACCGTCGGTCTTGGAAATGTGTGGTTATTTCCCTCATTGTGTCATAAAAATGGCGGAGGTAAGATACCATCAACCCTACCGGTATGGGTCGGGGAAATGGAATGTGCTGTAGTTAATTCGATCACCTATCCCCAGTGTGGCCTGGCCTCAATAAGGGAAGGCTCTTCTCCCTCATACATGATGTGCAATTTTCTTTGATATCCCTTCTTAGTATATACTAAAACAGTGGACAGTGTTGAACTCGCGCGCTGATTGGCTCTTCAAACTCCGAATATCCTTGTGCTATTTTCCTCCAAGCAACTCGGGAAAAAATGGCGTGCCGATTTGCATCCGTGACAAGTGAAGAAAACATTCAAATTCATTTTTTGTGCTGTATATTATCTCAATGTTTTAGTATATACTAAAACAACTATCCATCTCAGTGTCGGTGGCTAGCCACCTCCACTTTGGTGAATAGTTGCTAACTATCAAAGCCACCACACTCCCCTGTTATTGTATTAAAACAGAACATTGTCTGGCATAAATAAAAACGTGAGATGAATTAAACGGCCTGCTTCAACCAACCTCGTCCCTTGGTTTTCAAGTTCTCGTCATAGCTCAACTGCTTAGAGTATCCGCCACATGCACCCTCAAATGGTCTACCTAGTTCACGATCAGAGGCCGGTTGCTCGAAGCCTGGTTAGCACTAACCGTTGGTTAAGAGGTATTAAAACTTATGGGTTTCCATGGTATTTAACGCCGGCTAGCGCTAACCATGCTTCGAGCAACCAGGGCCAGATCGTTCCAGCATAGTCAATTCTTTCCACAAGACTCAGATCGTTCCACTTAGAAAAAGACAAGAAAACATTCTTATCCAATGAAAACGCAAAAAAATCCTGCTGGATGCATGTCTATTTGACAGAATGAGTTTACACAAAGGCTCTCTAGAGTGTTTTTACGTGACGTCACGGCAGCCATGTTGGTGTACGTAAACAATGCAACGGCGGCCATGTTGGTGTACCCAACTAGTCCTCTGGGAATTGAGCTCTATTATCATGCAAACGTTCTCCTTTGTTTCGGTGGAGAAAAAGGTTACCGATCACATGAGTGCAAACACTCTATTGTCGCTGACTGTAATCGAACTTTTCGACATACAGGTACTCTTGCAAAAATCTTTCCTTTAGTTTTCCTTTCGAAAGGGCACCTTATTTAAACTTTCAGGTGTAACAGTTGTTCTGTTATGCACAAAGGAATTTCAAGTTCGCCATTTTGAGTTAAGTCTACCCTAATTGTTTTAAAGATTTGTTATCTGGTTATTTCTAAGTGGAATGATCTGACTGTTTGTGGAAAGAACTCGCTGTGTAACGATATGACTGAGTATGATTTGACCGGATACCCATAGCAAGTGAATTGTAGCCTCCCTCAAAATTCGAACAATATCGACAATTTCCTAAGTCCGCTAACTGTTCACTAATGTTCGACCCACACCATCTAGTCTTAGAACAGTTACTACTCAATCAATTTCGTCTGCCATTTGAAATTTCCGAGCCTTGCGAACCCATAGACAAAAGATCATTGATCCAAGATCACTTAGATCATGGTGCATCAAAGGAACAGAAGAATCATTTCCCGGGATTCATCGCTTCCTTTGATGCACCATGATTCAAGTGATCTTGCATGTCGAATTTGAAACTTGAACGTCGAATGTGAATTGCCAAATTTTTCACTTCGATGTCGAACTCAAAAGCTGGATGTCAAATTCAAAACGTCGTCGATGTCAAATCCAAAACTTCGATATCAAATATGAAAATCAAGACAAATTTGAAACTCGGCGGAGTTTTATTCTCTGGAAAAGACCGTGCATAAATCCGTGGGAAGGCGAGGGAATTTCTCTGTACCCTCCAATAACTAATACGCCATGGGTTTTCTTTGCAGCATCTTTTCTTATCCCATACGGAATCATGTTGGCACTTGAGGGCATACCACTGTATTACATGGAACTCTGCATTGGACAGCGGATGCGGAAAGGCTCTGTTGGAGTATGGAACGAAATTTCACCCTACTTGGGTGGGGTTGGAATCGCTTCCGTGATGGTGTGCTTTTTAGTCTCTCTCTACTACAACGTAATTATTGCCCGATGCGTTTTTTACTTTTTCAAATCGTTTCAAAATCCTTTGCCTTGGTCTGAATGCCCTCTCGAACCAGTGACTTTCGGCAACGTCACAATGATGAAGCCTGTGGACGAGTGCGAAAATACATCGCCGACAAAATATTTCTGGTATCGAACGACCTTGCAGATATCAACAGGGATTGAGGACAGCGGTGGAATCAACTGGAAGCTCTACGCATGCTTAACTGGGACATGGATTCTCATTTGGTTGTGTATGATGAAGGGAATTAGAATAACAGGAAAGGTAAGATTAATACTACAACAGCAATAACGCGGGCTCATCTGCGATAACTCAGCGCTTGTTGTTTTATTTCTACAGATTGTATATGTTACAGCAACATTACCTCTGATTCTGCTGATAATCTTTTTCTTCCGTGGAGTTCACCTTGAAGGATACCAAGAGGGGCTGGCCTTGCTTTTTATCCCTGAGGTACAAATAACAAGAACAGTACTTAACCAACAGTTTCAACCCTTCAACCCATCCATTTATTCCTCCATATCAAACGCGTCATACATACATACAACGTGAACCTGCGAGTAATTCCACATCCTGGATTTGCCAAAATGGTTTTCACGCCAATTCTCCCTATCACTCAATGCCTGCCAACTGCAATTATTATCTCTGTCGTTTACGCACCGCTTTTCGCTCAAAACGCGGGCCGCCATATTAAGGGAATGACCAAAATACAAAAAAAAAATCACTTGTTGTGATTGAGCTTACAGTTTTTAACCTGAAAATTGCTCTATACATCAAAACAATAATTTAATTCAATAAATTGTATTAATTAAAGTCGACCAAAAACAAAGCAGAATTTCCGATACAGTATGCCTCCTAAAATAGGTCAATCAGTTTCGTTTCCCTTACTTTTTCTACACAGTTTAATCGTCTAACAGATCCACTCGTGTGGCTGGAAGCTGCTGTACAGATCTTTTACTCTCTGGGAGTGGCTTATGGGTCACTAATCGCCTTCTCCAGCTACAATCCCATCAAAAATGATTCAACAAAGGACGCCATCACGGTTTGCCTCATCAACTGTGCGACATCAATTTACGCAAGCGTTGTGGTGTTTTGTTTCATCGGGTTTCAGGTACTTTGATTAACATTTCATGGTAAGGGTGATTTGAATATTTTCCACCACCTTACTCGCACGGTAGTCTGCTCCTTGGTCCGTTGGTGAGAAGAGAATGTGTGACGAACCAAACCTCCAATAGTCACCGCCTTACTGCAGAGCTCGAAATTATCCGTCATCCGGTCTTCCCAGACTGACCAGAAAGTTCACTGGGCGACTAGTGCTAGTTTTTGGTAAAATGAAAAGGTTGGTTGCCCGAAGAAAAAACAACGGACAACCCAGCCAAAAATAGAAAATGTACTTAGTACATAGGCAGCACTCGACGGTTTTCTGTTGTCAATAGAGAGATGTAGCATCACGTTTGCTTGAAACGCGAACGGCAAAAGTGACCACGTAACTATGATTTTCCCGCCATTTTCTACGTTTGCCAGCTGCCGCTTGCCGTTTCTACTTGAAAGTAGGCATTTTCGCGTTTGCCGTATTCGTGAAAATTTCTTCTCGTTTTCTTCTACACAAGAAGTAGTTTGCGGAAGAAAAGTACCCCCAAACCATTTTCCGGTATTTGGCATACCGGAAAATGGAGGAAAAAATTAGTTTTCATGGTTATACATCGTTCATAACTGACTCCTTGCCGGAATTTTCTTTACGAAGTCACTTTGACTCTCTGTCGACCCACAAAACAGCTTCATCGAAAGTAAGGGTAAGGAATTTCATTTTAAAAAGCGGTTTTTCTCAAAATTAAAAAAAAAAAAACTATTTACGATTTAAAATACAAAATAGCTTACCTTGCTTCAGTCTTGTGTGTCTGTCTCTGGTGCGGTTTCTGGTTAGGTTTAGGGTTAGGGTCGATTAAGAGCGATTTTTGGCGGTTTTTGGTTCCTCTTCTTTCCTCTCTATATATGCTTTCCCAAGTTTGGGGACCGAGACGAAGCCAAGATGTACAGTTCAGATAGTCATACATCGAGCTTGGGATACCTTCGGATAAACCCAAAGCAAATTAGCGATGGTCTTACTAGCCTGAAGATATGAAACGTTCAAGACCACATTGAATGTCTATTCAATATCGAACACTGGGCAGTTTGAATGTCGATGCAGCTTACGCTTGTTGTACCCTCAACGACTTTAAAAGATCTAAATTCTCGTGAATGACTCGTTATCTCCAAAAGCACACAGATAAACTTTAAGGGAATGCTCAATGTACATCCGACTTTTAGTCTACCAGACTTAGCCTCAAACCTATGGCTTTTCGAGTATAGCCAAACTACCTGCGAGCGACTAATCATTGTCGATTGAATTTTGAACGCATTCAACGTGTGTCACAAAAGGCGAAAGCTCCCGGCAGTCAAACTGTTTTGTAACCTTTACAAATCTTTCCTAAGCTCCCAGTTGCTCCCAGCTTTCTTGCATCGGCAGGTCTCTTTTACAGGTCACAGGTCACAGGTCATTGTTTTCCTTATACAGAAAGCATCCTAAACATTCATAATAGCTAACATTAGGCCTAAAAACTTTCTTTAGGCCTAATTAGGCCTAAGGTATGAATGTTTAGGATGCTTTCTGTATTAGTAAAACAATGACCTGTGACCTGTGACCTGTAAAAGAAACCTGCCGTTCTTGCATGCTGTAGCTACCATATTCCACATTTTCAAAAGGGTGAACAACCACGAACAATCGGGATCAGGCGTTTTTTTTTAAATGTAACCTGTATAAAATTTCCTAGGAAAAGAAAGCATTCAACGAACATATTCCCCTATTTGCAAGAACAGAGGTCGGCAACATATTATTCGAGGGTGCGTTCGATTTTGAAATCTTGATCTTCGGATTTCCAATCGAACACCAAATGCTTCCTCACATGGACTTCCAATTAGTGAAATCCACGACAAATCCGTTTCCAGATTTTGAGATCCATTGGAAGTTTGAAGGTCCAAATTTTAAGATATAAATCCGGATTCTTCGAGATGTTTTTCTTTTAATGTTATGGGGTGTTTCTTTTAGGCGGAAGACAAAATGCAACAATGTCTGATGAAAAGAAAGGAGCAGGTTTTGCGCGTTCTTAACCAAACTGGTACCAGCAGTATAGGTCAGCCAATAAGTTTTGAGGAAATGAACGACGGGCTATACCAAGAGCTTGCCCAAAACGCGTCGCATTTGCTCAACGAGACACTTATCAAGTGTAACAAGACGGAATTCCTAACGGTAAAAGCTTAATATTTGATTACGCCGATAGGCACTAGAAATTCTTGGATAAGAAGAGTGTCGATACGAAAATAGATGTATCACTCGATGGGTTCACCGCTTAACTCAACCGCCTCGGTTGATAATTATCGATCGCATTATTTTTAAGATATGCGCTATGTTTTTACAAAGCTATCATTTCGATTAAAACTGAAAAGGCGCGAAAAAACTGAGAGATACGTGAAAATGCGTCTTTGTCTTGGAATTAGCGGCGTTGAACCAGATTCTTAGTAGTAATTGCAAGACCAGGAAATCTACATCAGCGTCGTGCAATTTACAAATGCATGCTGGTTGTAAGTCTGAGTGTACAATGGAGACATTCATAGTGGCGTGCGGCTCGGCCTTTCTGGTTTCTCGCACTCGCGAAGGAAAAAGGTTCGGACCCAACCCCCACCCCAATGTAATGCGCCCGTTAAGAACCAACAATCGTGCTACATAGGTGGAATTCTTGGTTTGCACTCACGTGATTAAACGGCCATGTTGGTGTACAATACAAAAGCTGGGAGACACAACTGTCCTGGAACGCGAATTGGTCTCTTCCGGTGGCCGTCCACGTCTCAAAAACGCGCGTGCTTAAGCTCCCTAATAGCGCCAAATTCCCAAAAGACTCTTTCGCTGTTGTTCAGTACACCAACATGGCCGCCAATAACGTCAGGTGCAAACCAAGGATTGATCCTCGCATTTATCCAATTGAACAACTTTACGTGGTTCCAACGGGATTTGAGCCCACGACCTCTGCAATTCCGGTGCAGTGCTCTTCCAACTGAACTATGAAGCAGGCCAATTTGTCAGTGGGCTCATGAGTGCCCGTGCAAGGACTGATGAATGAAAGAAATGTATATTTTGCCTTTCGATGAGGGAGACCTTTTAACGTTTTCCATAAACACATTTCGAAGCCCAAACACAATATACTAATTTTATTGTGGTGTTTTTGTCTTAATAGTTCCCAGCAGGCACTGGGCTCGCCTTTATTGTCTTCACAGAAGCCATCAATAAGATGCAATTTGCATCGTTGTGGTCTGTCATGTTTTTTCTCATGCTTATCACTGTCGGCATTGACACCGAATTTGGAATGCTGGAGGGAGTGGTCACACCCGTCATTGATCAGAAACTTTTCCCGAAACTCAAGAAAGAATACATATCTGGTATGCGTTCCTTTTTTGTTTCATCCATTTATGCACTATTCATCTTGGTATAAAAAGGATATTTGCGTTATTTTCCAGGTCTACTCTGCTTGGTCTGCTGTTTATTGAGTCTGCCATTGGTACAAAGATCAGGAGAATACTGGATGCAGCTTTTCATCGATTACTGCTCAGGAATCTCCTTGTTAATTATTGCGTTGGTGGAATGTATCGCTATCTCGTATGTTTATGGCATTGATCGGTAAGTAGACGAACCATGACATAGCCCTTAAGGGTCGATGTTCACTTTGTCTTACCCACGGCTAATTTGAGTGAAAACGTTTCACTGATCTAATATTTGATTGTTCGTTTTTTCAGATTTAGTGACGACATCAAGTATATGACGAACAAGCCACCTCGCTTTATTTGGAAATGGTGTTGGAAAATCATATCTCCGGTCTCTATATTCGTTGTTCTCGCAATGAGCATCAGAAGCATGTCAAAGGAAACAGCACAATACAAGACATGGGACGGAGAGAGGGTGAGAATAACGAGAATGATATCGATAACGATTATCCCGACAATGGTGAACATTTTGGTGTTGGCGACGTAAAATAGGGCTTTTAAACTGATAGCTTCTTATATGGTCATTCTCATCTCGAATCAGAGCCAAGAAAGGCAAAAAAAAAATCTTTTCTTTCGTCGTTTTTTGGATGGTTTCTCAAGAGTGACGTCCAACATCAGGATCCCCTGAATCAAATATCTTTCTTTTGGGATATCGTTTGTGTAGACAGTCATGAATAAAAACGCCCCCCTCGCCGAGTATTTTAAAGTAAATTAATCCCATGCGCAACGTCTCCGACTTCGTCTCACCCGAAAGTGCATCCGTGAACAATTCAGTTAATGCTGAAAATAGCAAACTACAAATAACAATGATCACATCAAAAAAGTCAGGGTCTTTTTCAACGCAAACGATAACAATTATTTTCCTTGCCTCGACCTTCACCCGTTTTTGCGTGGTTCTTGGTAAACTACTGGTGCACATGCGCAACTGAGTGTAATGATAAAGTACACAATGCCTTCACTTGACAACTATGTTTGACAAAGCGATCCGTCAAGCATTAGGAAGGAACTGTATATCCCTAGTCATAGGTTCGTGCAATTAAGTGATAACCAGACATTTTGTTTTGATTTTCAGGGTGAAACAGTGCCGACTCCTTACCCCCCCTGGGGCAAGTTCCTAGCGATATGTTTGACCCTTGTGGCCATTTTCTTCATCCCTGCGGTGGCACTTTTACGTTACTTCCGGGTTATACACATGAGAACACCCGAACTTCCGGCCGTGGTATTAGAAGACGATCGCTTCAATATGAATGACTTAAACTCCTCTGAGCGACAACCTCTGCACGATGATAACAACAGGCCAAAAAAGACCAAGAAAATGAGAAAATTGAGCTTGGCCAGAAGAAAATTTCGACTCGAAGAGAACTTAGCAGCGGAATCTTCTTCGGAAACGAATAAAAATGGACCGCTAAACAGAGTGATAACCGCTAATGGACAGGTATATCAACTGGTAAACCAGCATAACGGTGCTGCAATGTTTGTTTAACATTTAGATTTGTTAATTTAAGCCGGAAAAACAATTATGGCATGATATTGCTGCAAAATCAGAATATGCTCGTTTTCTTGTGTCAGTCGGCAACGAGTAATTACTCTGGAAGTACTCTTCGCTCCTCCCTTCCCGCCACTTTGTAACGTTATTGTATCTCAACTGTCGTTTAAACAAACGCTACTGGTAAAATAAAACTGATCTTAAAAGGAGGCCAAAAGCGAAAGGTTAGGAGTCAAATATTGCATCATCGGAAGATAAATAGATGACCCAAGTAAGGTGTCACGTTGCCATGCAACTGCTGAGTAAAACGAAAGATAAGGCCAGTCATCTATTTCCGAAAACTTAAACGTTTCCTGTTATTTCTCTGCAAACTTGACACAGTACTTTTGAAAACTCTCACGTATTATTTTCTATGGAAATTGTCGGAGAACAAAAGCTTACTGCTTTCAATTTTTTTTACGTTCATTAAGTAAAGTAAGACTTTACTTAATGAAACATTTTTTAATGTTAGCGCTGCAACGTGTGCGCATTGTTTTAGTACTGAGTACATTTTTCTACAATTTTTAGAAGACTACGAGAATAAGGGAAGGTTTTAACGGCCTAGCTGGTTATTCTGTTATTTTCCAAAAGGATTAGTTTAAACGAAGCTTTGTAAACGTTAAGCAGTTTATTTCATCGATCGTGTAAACAGATTGCATATTGAAGTTCCCTTGTTAACTGTTAGTGTCCATTCTTGAGACA
>NC_090892.1:51941055-51948555 GCF_036669925.1 Montipora capricornis | reverse complement strand
AAATTAGCAACACACTTGTGAGGGGGCAAACAACACAAGTTCGAGAGGTTATAACGAAAATCTTAGCCACACAGATGATTTGTTTTACGTTCATTGAATGTTTATCACCTAAGTGGTAAAATAGAATGATTACACAAGTTACTTCGATGTTTTTTTAGTGAAAAAGTAGCAGATAACGAAGTAGAAAGTCAAAATGTCGGAGGCAATCAAAAGATATAAATTATTATTTTTTCCAATGTTTGCTTTCCCCCCACCCCCAGCATAACACATGGCTAATTTGCATGACAATTTTAAAACCAACATGCCAACATGGCGGCTATCGTGAATAAGGCCTACTGAGTTTTGTAAAACAAATACCAAAGTAATTACTTCAACCTATCACAGCAGGTGCAAACAGAGCAATGAGCCAATCCAAATTTCTGGCAATTCCATTTAACTTGCTCAAAGCGCAGGAAAAATCGCGCGTGCAAGTCGCGTTTGGTTTTGGTTTTCCTTATCGTTGGTTGAAATACTGGCGCGAGATTTTGAAACCAATCACCAGGGGTTGCAACTCCAATGGCGTAATTACTTTCGACACTTATTTGAAAACTGCTCTAAGAGATTCAACACTTGGAGGGAAAACCGTCACTTCACAGGGAGATATGTAAATGAATTGAAGACTCCGTGTCATGAGATCTGACAACTGAGACAACTGAGCATACAAATGCGAACAGTTCATCATATATTTCAGTTTACTCTGAAATCACCCGTCTGGATAATTCGCCCACATTGTACGACATGAACGAGATGGAATAATCGGAAAAAACTTAAAGGGAGAGTTTCACGTTTTTGCGCATTGTTATTGAAACAATCGAAAGGACTAATGCAGAAAGAGGAAACAATGCCATACAAGTGTAATTACTTTTGCAATCATTTCCTTTGTGTTGTAAAGCTACTGCAAGCAGTTTATTTCTGTACTCCCAAATGCTGTTCAACGCAGATTTTCGGCAGAACTTTACATGAGAAGACATCAATCTTGAAAAATAAAAATAAGCAAAAGAAACTTTCACCAAAAAGTTGAAAACGTGAAACAAAAGTTTACGCTAACCCTGGATTAAGTTAATCGGCTTTCGAGAAACCGGGCCCAGTACAATAAATTCGAGGCCAAAATGAAATTTGATATTTTCTGGATAAACCCGCAGTATCTTCCACCAAATTTGGACCTTAGTATTTGCTGTAATACTCTCAGTTATTACTGAACATCATCTGGTTCAGAAAGAAACTATAAAATGTATGACCTCTAGCGCCAAAGCTTGGACATGCGCAAAACCGTGATACTGCCCCTTTTAGATGGAGCAAAGGTGAGACGACGTTTTGTCTTCGTCGTTGAACATGAAGCTCTCTTGCCTGCGCGTTACCTCATACCCCACAGACTGTAGACCCTCCGGGGAAAGAAAAACCTTAAATAACAATGACCACAACCAGGTTTTCTGAGCCCGCGAGACTGAGCACCCCCAGCAAACCATTGTTTTAAAGAAAACCGCCGGTCAGCAACCTGGTTCTGGTCATTGCAGTCTATAAGGTCTTCCCCGGGGAAGGCCGAAAAGCAGACGACGACAAAACGAATCCATTTTCGCCATCGCCGCCATGATGGTGCCAATCATTAGCTTCACCAAAATGGCAAACACGATCAACTTGAAGATCTAAAATTACGAGTTTTCAACGGTTTAAGAAAACGTTTTAAAGACAAATAATGAATGACATAAAAAAGTAGAAATTAGCGATAGGAAAGAACGACGTTTCGGTGACATCGTGACACCGTATTACACTGCCAAGGAAACTGGGTATGTTTTGTTTCACCTCTACACGACAAGCATTTCTTTTGCCATAGTCAATGTGGTGTAAATATTTTTGCGCCGTTTAGTTTCAGTCTGTGACAAAATAATCTATGTGGACCCAATCCCCTGTTGTAGTATGTCACACACAGACGTCTCCAGTTCTAAGCAATCACGAATTCTACATTCTGTAATTGAAAACCTTCTATTCGAAGAAGAAAATTACAACTCAAAAGGTAATGTTACCCCTTCCTGCGACTTATAAATTATGTATGGTTTTGATTCAATTTCTCACAATCGCGTCTCCGGCCCAGACTGTGATAATTTTAATTAAGGACACGTGTCCCTTCTAGAGATTTTACCCTCTGTAAATTAAACATAAATAATTAAAATATAAAACTGACACGCACTGCAAAGCGCTTTTTCTTTCACTTGCAGACACATTAACTAAACTTAAACTCTTAGTGAATGTCGGTATTAAAGCAGCATTTATCTAATTTAAAGTGTGATTATTTTTAATTTTAACAAAGTAATGTCCTTGGGCCTATCGCGATATAAACAATTGCCCGCCTTATAACAATACTTCGAACACGCTGATTTCTATGGTAATTATCACGCTGAGTTCCCCACTTTGACCAAACCAAACACGCAGTGGGAGGCTATTGCAGGGCAGATTTAGACTTGAATAATTTTCTTGCGTATGTCCCCTAAAGAGCAAGTCAACTTCTAACCCGTGTCTACCTTCGTGAAAAAAAGGCAATCCCCTCATACGGACGTTTAAATGTTAAATGTTCCTGGCAATCGAGATTCTTACAAGTCACGGCATACTGTCGCTTCAGTGGTGGGTAAGTTGTTACCTTTAATGTGGCTTAAGTAGGGCCTCAAAAATACGTCCGTGTTCAGCGGAAATCGTACTAATTATTCCGATTAAACTGAACTACTTGACGAGGCCTCTTTTGGGTGTTGAACAGCCGGACTAACTTGTGTTAACATGAGCCAAGAAGAAATTTGAAATCATGATGTGTTAGCTCGTGCGGGTGTGCCAAAACAAATATTCTGCAAAACCTCTGCGGGAGTAAAAGAGACAGATATATCTGTGATACTGACAGGAGTTCAGTGAGGTGATCAAGCAAGCAATCCTCAAAGACTGAGGTTAATTTCAAGAAACATTTGCTAACAATAGGCACCACCGACACAACAAATAACAAGCTCAATAAAGTTAGTTACCGCACACTCAAAGAAGATGAGCAGTATCCTTGGATGAAAAGAAAAAAGGTCGAGATTTGTTGCTTTTAATAGCTTAATTGACAACTGATAATTGTGCTTTTCCCTTCGCAAATTCTTGCTTGTGCAGTCGAGCACCGAGAATCAGTTTAGACTCGGTTTCAGCCAACACAATCAAACAACAGCTGACGGTTCCCCCGAATGACGGAAGAATTAAGCTAATGAGACAAACTGAAATCAAAATGTTGATCCAATATTTCCACGGCATAACGCAGTATTTAGTTAGCGTTAAATGCTAAAATTAAAAGGTGGAAAACTTTTAAGTGCCCAGCGAAACGTTTACATCGACTTTCTTTCATAAAACGAGCAAATTAGCGATCACTGGTTTTCTCGACCATTGTTTTATCACCTGTTTCCTTAGAAAACAAGGGATGACAATTAGAAATGATATTGTATATGGAAAATTGGTCGCAAGGATTATACAATGCAAGAGCCTTCGGCGTTTAAATTTGAGATTGCTACAAGAATCTCCGTTTTTGTCCTATTTCAAGAAAACACCGGCGTAGTGCAAGCTCTAGTTTTTATCCATTCCTTGCTGAATACGGATAGTTGTTCCTAGTGAGTAAACTAAAGTGAGTGAAACACACTCAACTGTCACTATAGTTGTGCCGGCGTTCTATAGACTCACACCCACTTTGAACATCGACTGGATTTTGCCCGGCTTTCATGACTCCAAGATTAACACAGATTTTCTGCAATAATATTTATTATTGATACAATTTTCTTTAAATTAGCATCATTTTGCAGCTGATACAAGTGTAGTTGCCCTTGTTTGTCAATAAATCAGAACAATGCAGAATCGGCTGATTAGGGAAAGACAAGCAATAACTGATATATATGTCGACTACCGCATCACCGATTGAGTTGAGATATTTTCGCGGGGAATGACTTTACAGAAACGAGTCAAAGATTCAGATAAGTGAATGACTTTGTAAGTGACTTTAGAATGCATGCTAAAGTAATACCACGGATATGTGGTCCCATTTATTAATTTTGCAATCGTGAAATTTAGCCGATTGGTTTTCTCTTCTCGCTACAGTTGATCAAACTGCAAATTCTCAGACCGACGCACAGAATATTTAAGACCATTTTCACATTCTATACAGGAGGATACAGGACCTTATCCAGAAAGAAAATCGAAATGGAGGGAAAATTTAAGTCACTTGCATGCGGCTTTGATTTAAGGCAGGCGTGATATGATTTAACGTGCGCTTGTGAAAAATTCTATGTGATTGGGTCAACGCCTTCTTGCCTGTGCATGGGTCAGTTTAACCAAATTTGCCAAAAAATTAAAAACTCGACGATTTGCCCTTTAAGAGATCTACTAGGGAGCCCTGCATCCTTTAGATTTGGGTCTAAATAACATTCATCAAGAGACAAGAAAGAGTCGAACGTTAAACATGTTTTCGCAAAATCGTTACAAAGATCTTTATAGTAAATTTATGCCCGGGAAAGCTGTCGATGAATTTTAAACCAAAACAATTTTGCTTGTTTTGTTTTCTAACTTCTGAGATGCTAATTTTCATCCATTGCAAATTTGAAGATATTGACAAAATCAACTACTTGATATCATTCTTTCTTTTTCCATGAGTCAGAATTTTTCACGGACAATACCGATAGTCTGAGATCGACGATTTGAAAAATATCTATCAAAGTATGGTCTCCGAAGTTTTTAAGCTCGGCTTCGATTGTCCAAAATTACATATATTTCGTTTAACTTAGTGAAAATGTTAATACTAAGGAAGGCGGAGAGATCGGATCAATTAATTTTTAAAACAACCAATGCACACACTGCTTGATTCAGTCAACAAACGGATTTTTCGACGAGCACTTCATCTCCATATAAACGAAAACATTTCTTCAACAAATTGCCTATTTTTCTAAAACTTGTTAGAAGCATTTCCTGAAAAGCCAAAGTTGTGGGGCCTATTGAAAAAAAGGCTGCGTATGTGAATCGGAGTCGTCTAAATACCCGGCAAAGATAATATGAAATAGCAACCCCTGCCAGCCAATGAGCTGAATCGTTTGGAATTGTACAAGCGGGCTACGAGTCTTTAAAATCATCTCGGAAATAAGCTCATCGACCTTGCGGCAACAAGAGAGAACATACTTGAAAAAACGCCTCCTCAATGCTTCCTTCAAGGTAATTACTGTTTTTTTCTCTTTATATATAAACACTGTATGCTATTGACATTTTAAGCCTCTTAAGTTTGTTTTTGATCACGATGACGAAAAGTCGTGATTACATTGCAGAAAAGTATCACTTGAGCATCACTTTATAGCAGTAAACCGAATTGTCTCTTATAGAAATTCACAATTCCTCACATTGTGCAGATACGTGGGAGGATCTCTTGCGTCTTTCGTCTATAGCCCGCCCTTCATAGATATAACTTTCAGTAATCCGTTCGTTGTAATCAGTAAGGCCCAATAAAATGGGCAACATTTTTCGTGCAACTTGTCGCGCAAGAATGTTGCGTTGCAAGTTGAGATAGTTTGTTGCGCGGTGTTACCACCTTTCTGGGCAACAAATTTTCATGTCGCAAAAAGTAGACGTCGCTTTTACTTTTTGCAACATGAAAAGTTGTTGCGCAAGCAAGAAGGTGGTAATACGCGCAACAAACCATCTCAACTTCCAACGCAACATTGTTGCGCGACAAGTTGCACGAAAAAATGTTGCCCGTATTACTGGGCCTTAAATTCCGTCAGCATCGTTTAGGTTGAGCTGGTTCAGTGTTGTAACTCTTGTTGATTTATAAGGCACACTAAAATGTTTGCTTCTTCGAAGGTGAATTTACATTTAAAATAAGCCTCTCATGAATCATGAAATTGTGTACAATAACCAACAGCCACAGAGTGCATCGAGGCAGGTGCGGGGAGGAACATCATTACCACAATTGCTGGCTGCCCCCTCCAAACTCAATTGTGCGCAGATCTTGTCGATTTGGTTTGTTTTGTTTTGTTTTTTGCTGAAAACTTGAAACGTCCAAGAAAATTAAAATTAATTAAACTAATTTCTTTGCCACATTTAACAAATCCTGGTGTAATCACTCGGATGTGCAGGGTAATTAGCGAACGTGTTAATAATAAAGGAAATAGTGCAATTTACATTTGAAATAGCGCTCGTTCCCTCGCGTACTCAGGTGAATTCCAAGTAGCCTATGTTCTGACAGAAGAGCAAAGCGCCATTACTACCACACATGAGGCACGGTTTTTATCTTATCTCCACGTTCAAAGATGAGGTTCTTGTTGAATAAGACCTTCTTATTACGTGCACGTGTACATGGATTTATCAACTTAGTTTATATGGTAATTTGACCACCGGCAAGAAATTAGATTGCAAGCTTGCGAAAGGCTGACGCTCCGGCGAAACCTCAGCTTTCGAATTTCTTTAGGGTGTTCAATTTACCATATCAACTCAGTTGACAAACCCATTTTTGTATTTCACTTTAACTCCAACGCAGCAACACACCTTCTCTAAAAGCTAAACTCTTTATCGTTCTTACTTGTAGCACAATCTATACTTTATTTGCTCTTGATAAATCACTCCAAATGCAAACACCACGAAAAATTCCCTAGAAAAATAACATTGAACTAGTTTATAATGACCACTTTCAAAAAACCTCCGATAGGCTATGAAAAATTATCCTTTCAGTTCAACCACAGTTTGCTTGGCTTCTCTAAATAAAGAGTGATCACTTTTTTGCCCAATACTGACATCGTTTCTCCTGCTGCTAAGTTAGCTAAGTTAGCGGCCACCAGCACCTGAGCTCAAAATTACCAATTTTAAAAGAGTATGAGCTGTTTAAACCATGGCAATTAAATATTTAACAAGGTCTCCATGGATGTCACCGATCTGACAGTACTATAGCGATTGTTGATACCACTGATTTTCTTGAGAAAACAGTTGTTTCTCGTCCAGTATTACCTTTGTTATCGAGCAAAACAATTATAAAACGAGAAAATACAAACAAATTCTTAATAGTAAACACCTTTGGTACGACGCAGGAACCAGTTCCAAAATCATACGTCCAGCATCCGAGTCCATTTTTGCCAAAAAAATACCTTAACTGTTCCAACACAATCGATCAACTCTGGGTAGATTGCCGCCATAATTTTATCACAAGGTTAACATCAAATTTTTCTCACTCTTTCTTGGCAATATAAAAAAAATTAACCGAAGGAACCACGAAAAATGGATTTCCACTCCAAGACATTGAGAAAAAATATCACCAGTCATGAACACGAAGATTTGTGCACGTAAACCCACTTTATCCTTCAAAATTTTATCACATTTATTTTTGCAAAGTTTTCTATGTCCATTTCAGTGTTCATTACCATATTGGATAATTCGTTCTTTTTTTGCAATATTACTAATATGAAAAGCATGGTCTCCGCCAATTTG
>NC_090892.1:51923555-51936055 GCF_036669925.1 Montipora capricornis | reverse complement strand
TATGAACATTAGAGGGATGACATGTCCATACTGGTTTACGGCAATTTTTTGAAAAGTTACCGGCCATATTAAAAAACCTAACCATTTTTTTCAAAAATTTAAAGCGGTTTCCATTCTTTCTATCTTAGGTTGCAGGCGAAAATTACGCGCATATCATTTTTAAACCAACCGATATTGGGAAGATATCGTCGACGTCTCCTGTTTTGATTAATGTTCCAACCAAAGCCTCATTGGCTGTCGAAACAAAGGTTCTTTTGCTCCTGTGGTTGGCAAATTTGCATAACAAAAGAAATGTTTGTAAGCAGATATCTTCCCTATAGCTATCGATATGAAAAGTATAGCATTTATGTTTGGTCGCCATTCATTCAAAATAGTGTCCCTTTTCCCGAATTCCTTTTCCCCAACCTACTGAGAGGCCTGATACAATGAGAGCGGTTTGATAGCTTTTCAAAACAAGTAACTGATAGAAGTTAGATTTAGCCGGGTCCCAGTAGTCCATGGGCTCCTTCTCGCTCTTACTAACCAAAGTGATGTCACCAAAATATCCTACTAATCATCACCAAATTAACCTCTTAAAGACTTTTCAGCGTATGGCAAACGAGAAATGCTGCCGAGGGGAAGGGAATGTTCACTTTTATGCTTAAGGTAATTAAGCGACGGTTCGTGCGTGAAATTGAAGGGAGATTTTAACAGGTCAAGGGACGGTACAAAATATGGACCCCCAAACTGGACTGCCACTTGGAACTCCTTCTCGACTCCATTTGAGAGAAGAAAGAAAAACAATAGATGGTTTTCACAGTGACGTCATCAAATTCTAAAATCAAAATCGCAAGGTCTTTTAAAATTTTATCTAAAGGAAGTTGAAGATAACTTCGAAATAAATCTTGTTCCGTGACGTCTTTCGTTTCGAAAATACAGCATTTTGAGTTTCCGAATTATCACCTTACGTGACAAAACTATTTGGTTGAAAAAAAAAATCTATCCGTAAGAATCTCAGAAGTTTGAGCCTTCGTGTACATTAGAAGATAAGTTCGTACACATATTTTATCTTGCGAGCAAAAAGTAAGCGTTTTCATGGCAAAGTGAACTCCAGATGTTTTCATCGATTACCGGTCGCCATATTGGTTGACCAACGGGCGTATCCATACTAAACTCTTAAAGTTGCGTGAAACGCTTCGACAAATAACTCAGAAACGATGCATCCCACAGATCGAGAGATTTGTTTCCAACAACATTCCAAATTCTTGGCCTTTTTCATCGAACGATTTCGAATTCATTTTTTTGTTGCGTGACAGGTGACAGTGTAAAATATCTATAGACTTAACTGATTAGAGTGTAATGTGAAGTGCTAAGTATCTACCCCATATGAACCATGTGAACGTTATAAGTGCTACACGGCCGACGTTTGCAAAAAACGTAATCCTTACTTGTAAAATATCTATGGTTGAGGATACGAGAAGCGAAATGAAAAACGGAGTTCCGTGTAACAAGATCACACCGCGCATCTTAATTCCTCCACTCGCGAATAACTACAATTCCTTGCGCCCTTGACTACAATCCCTTGCGATTCGAAGAAAAATGTGTTCTTCTCCCAATTAGTGAGCTACTTCGTTCGTTTGCTTCAGGCTCACTCACTGCGGCAGAAGTTACACGACAAAGGTTCTTCAGCTGTCACTACCGTCTTAATTTCCCATTACTTTAATCACTCTTAACAATCACAAGAAAGAAGACTTGCGCACCGAATTCAAAACTTACTTTGTTACGTTTTATTTGAACAAAACTCGTATCTAGGAACTTCAATTAGCCACCGAAAGGTTTGTGTGGTCTTGTTTGCTTATAAATGAGGCTAGTGTAAACAAAACAAGGTTATCACCAAACGAGCGATACGTTGGCAGAACCGTACCGTCCTTGTTGAGATGTCGATCAGCAGGTCGATATCAGGTCGATATCATGAATCATGAAAACTTTTTCATGCAAATGAGTTAATCCCCTGAAAATTTGAAAAAACGGCAGCTGTAAATTCAAGTGAACAGCAAGTTGATATATAAATTTTGTCATTTTCTATTTAAATGAGAATATTTCTGACTTAAATGAGGCAAGTGTTTTGTACACTTATGATTGAAAAGTGTCACGATACTAACTTGACGAATTTTTTTTTTTTTATATCTAGTCCTAAAGGATCATGATCATTTGCTTCTTCAAACCAGACTGTCCACAGCCAGTTAGCTACGAGACGATAAAACTCGTAAGGGCACGATAAGAAGTCCCAATATCAGGTAAGCCATTGCCCCAGCATCGAACGGGCTAATGTTTACGTTTTTCGCCCAAAAAGGAGGTGATATGTAATGGACGTGAGAAACTAGTCAGCGCGTGTAGCGGGTAAACTTTCGCGGCTCCGAGGGTAAGGGACAATTTAACCGCGACTGGCGACAATTACGTTGCGTTCGATTCCGGAATGGGAATACATGTGATAGCTATTATTAGAAGTTAGAAATCCTTCGTTTTTGTGGAGATTCACGTTAAAATTGTCAAAAACCTGCTACATGCTTTTTTGAACATATCCTTATTATGTTGCTTCAAAACGCCAGTCATACCGATTTAAATCATCACTCCACGTAAAGGGTCAATCGAACGCTCTTCTACTGGCACTCTTGTAACGGACCCCAATTGTAAGAGAACCTGTTTTACATGATCGAATCGAAAAGGTATTTCAAAGTTTATTTGTAGCTTGAATTGTTAAATTTCTCTTACTTTTGATAAGGAACGAAAATTCATGACTGGCACTCATGAAAATCATGACTCCTTGCCATTTTTCCGTTGATATGCACTCTTTAGTACAACACGCTAAAACCACTCGTGCTTGATACCATAGAGTCAAATCTTCTCTTCGTTCGTAACTCAGTCACTAGCAATCACGAGCAGTGAATGAGAGAAGTAGTTCCCAAGAGCCTGGACAGTGAATTTTTTAATTACGTCGCTAAAGTAAAACTACGCCGTCAGCAGTAATTTTATGGAGGGGTCCAGCTGTTTTACCATCGATTTGTTTCATTATACTTTAATTTCGTGTGATCTAAAGCGCACAGCGCATCTAACAATTCAACCAACTCAAACATCTCTTGCAGCTAGGAAGAACCTCTAGGGGGCTCTAAATGTTATCAAACCGCTGTTAAGCTGTGAAACAGTGATATAACCTGCATTAAAGTTCCCAGCGTCTTGTCTCTTTTTTTTCTCATGCCTTGAACAATTAAGAATTGACACCCTGAGGACAACGTTGGTAAACGCCATCCTAACCGATCCCTAACCCTGCTTCGTAAAAAAAGGCAGATCTTTTATAGTCACCGACAACTTACCCGTTTTGATAAAGATTGCTAGTTGCATCTAAGAGCTGGTAAGATTTCACTATGATTCCAATTATCGCCGTATTAAATTTTCATTTGCAGATCGAAAAGAAGTCTCCGTTAATATGTTTCTGGTATTTCTATCACTTTTTTGTGGCTGAGACAATGCAGTTTTCGTATTCACGACTCCTAAAGTTTGTAGACAAAGGTGTTAGAGGCGCCGCTTTGAAAGATCTTCAGTTTTGTTTCTGACTTAAAAAAATTGCCCTACAGACTTAATGAAGCAGTGAGAAATGTTTAATATACCACGAACCGCTCTTTTCAGCGTAGATTAAAGGACCTTAACTCGTCACAGCAGTAGAAAATCCCATAGGCACTCTAATGGGTCGAACGACCAGAACAAACATCTTAGAAGTAAAAATATTGATAATGTCAGATGTCAAAAAGCCAAGCTGGCTCGACGCAAATTTTTATTACTATTCATAGGTGTTTGGGCGCGCGGCCTCTCAAAAACCATATCGTAGCAAATTAGGCGGGATACATCACTCAAACTTCATGTGCTGACAATTTAAATGAAAATGGGAATAAATATTACTACCAGAGCTTGTTTTTCGCACGTATTTGAAAAGTTAAATTACTATGCTAAAACACCGTATTTTGGATGAATAACTAATATTTAATTTTGAAGTAAAAGCCTGCCGCCTTGCATAAAAAAAGGTCGTTTTTAAGAGAGAAATATCAAACTTTCTGCGGCCCATTCGGGAGCGAGACTGTCATGTAATTTACAGCTGATTCTTCATATTGGAGAAGATTTTGCGACTATTTTCCACTCAGTTTTGTTCGTGGATAAAAACTTAAGACGGTCTTAATTGCATCGATACATGGCTAGCAGCTCGGCCTAGATTGTATTGAAGCTGGAATTGGTTTCTAAAGATATCTGAAACTGTGACGCCGTGTCGGTGGGGGAGTAAAATACGAAACTTTGGTCTTGTTTCATGAGTTCATAAAGAAAAATTATCCACCGTAAGAAAGATTTGTGAGATCACGTTGCGAGTCGTTTGAAACCAAATCCGGCAGTTCTCTAAGTTCAGTCAGCACCGGCGGGTTTCATGTAAACTCTGAGTATAATTTGTGATTTGAGGAAGAAAGTAATTTAGCAGAATTCAATCTGGGGACTCAGACAGACCGGTTATTAGGCTCACACAAGTGACGGGAATTTTTGTAATTAACTCGGCCAATTACAGTTCTCAAAAGATGGAGCGAACGGAGGGGACATACCCTCTTGGTCGTTGCCGGCTAAGCAAAATTAACGGTCACTCTTGCTGATATCAAGGTACGTTCCCATACAGGTAATTCGGTACAGTATTCATGTCAAGATCGAGGTAGACGCAGATCTTGGACTGCATGACTGTGAAGTGTAGTCGCTTAAACAATCGGCTTGACCATAAAGCGACAGAGGCAACAGAGAAGCCGACTTTTCTATCAATTACGCGGACTTAAAATCCGAATATACAAAACGTCGCTGCCGGTTAAACTTTTCCCAACCATTTAAATTTTTTTCATGTCATTGAAGAAATTCTGGCGAATGCACTTTCCTTATCACTTATTTTCAAATTGTATTGAGCCGATTTTCTGTGAAGAGAAGGCCCGAATGAATGTGGTGAGTGCCATTATTTTTATTAGATTTTATGAGGCTGTTTACATTCACAGCGCTTAAACTAATAGGAGACTATCGTATAAACACAAGAAAGGCGGCGCGGATCATCAAAACAGCGAAACTTACACTGAACGTATTTTCTCTGTATTCTGTTTACTTGGCCAAAGCTGAACCTCTTGGCCTGATACCAAGGCCGAGGGAAGAGTATGACATCCTGGTGCTATGGACTGTATGGAAAACACCGGCAACTTGAGAGCTAAAGCTCATCAACAAATATGGCGGCAGCAAGGCATTGATTGCACCTGCTATCACCTTACAACAAACTTGAAAATTTTAAAGATAACCCTAGTCGAAATGACTAGATTCTTATGAGTCAGTATTAAAAAGATTACTGACACTGACCGAACTCCATAGGTACACTTCAGGGTTTTTGGGCATTTTTACTAGTTAAGCATTGCCTGACATAACGCACAAGCACTTTGATTGACAGTTGCAGCAATTAGTTGACCTTGTGGTCGCTTTTTGCGTAAGCGAGTGTGTTCCGTTCGCTCAGTCTGTTTAGGAGATTTAATGACAGTGAAAGTTTACCTCGTCAACTCTCGGTATTACTTCAAATTGGAGACACCAAGTGGATTGGATCCAAAGCACGTCAAAGTCAACGAAATTTTGCATTGGCAAAAGAGGCGAAGTTCACAGAAGTTTTGTTCATTTGGGGAAAACAAGGTAATAGGAGGACCACAAAGGTGGATTACCTGTAAAACTTGAAGCGACGGCCTCTGAAAGCAAGGAACTGAAAGAGAACAGCCTTTAACCCACTTGTTAGTTCTTTAGCTAAAGCCTTGAAGGAAAGTCTGGGATGGCAAGGCGAAAGTATGGCCGCGATAAAAAGTACAAGACCACCGCGAGTGTTATTTCGTTGACGCAATATGCCACAGGCTCCCCAAGCTCACAACATGAACACTTGCGTGATCGTGATTCTTGTTTCGTAACGTATTGTGATACAAGACGCCATTTACAAAGATATGTATGAAAATTCAACGGTTTTGTTTCAAACGGCATAACATATAACGTTCTGTGATTAAAATTAACTTACCTTGTTGCCGCGATGTATTATTTGTTCCAGTGGAACACCAAATTAGCGCTAGCTCTCCGAAAACGGTTCAAAACGGACTGAGACGCCGCCACTTCGGCAACCAACAAAAAATACGTCGCGGCAAAAGGGTAAGTCAATTTTTGTTTGCTGAACATTACATTTTATGCCGTTTGAAACAAAGTGTGACCGTTGAGTTCCCATACAAACCTCCTCGTAACAATTAACAACGCTAGCAAGCAAAGTCACGATCACATACGTGCTCATGTCGTGAACTTAGGCCGCCTGTGAATATGCTGACCTGGTACAAGTCAGGAGCTTTGAACGGCAGGCATATCCGCTTGCCTTACTCGACTAACCTATTTTTTGAGCCGTAGAAGGAGAATGCCTACTTCGAAGAGGCTTATTCATTTAATGTCGAATTTGCTACGATTAGTCCATAACAGAGTTTTGGATTAGTTACGACTTCAGAGAAAGGTTGTTTTTGACTCAGCCTTTTTTGATAGAAGCAATCAGGGGCTTGTCACGTGTTACGCCTGCCGCAAACAGGGTGAGGAAATATAGAGCAAATCTGAAGGAAATTCCTGCCTTGTAACGGTGGATGAAACCATAACAGCTACAATTCAGTTCTTGGAAACTCCCATAGCAGAATTTGATACCACCTGGACAATGATTGTTGCACGTGAATTATGACATAATTGCCTCCTAGGTACACATTTTTTATGAAACAGGAACATTCATGGTCGGATTCGCAGAAGTTCCTATTTGTTATAGGACTGAAAGCAGTTGTGCGTAGGGGTTGTAAGACAACCCCATTACAGGTGGATCTGATGTTGATGTGCCCCAGGATACCCACGTAAATGGAGCCAGTATGACCGCGGATGCTGCAGAGAAGGGAACGGACGAGACTAGAGTGATATTTTACGGGTATTCATCACAAAATTTGATAGCGTTGTTATGTCTCTGTTTATGTATGCCATTGAGGTCTGGGCCTGTGCCTATGACGGGAAATACCTTACCCAGATAGATAAGTTCATTAAGCGCGCAGTCAAATACAGTTATACAAATAAGCGACCATTTGGTCATTTAAGTCTAAATTGCGATTATATAATCCAGATCAAGGTCATCTCAATATGCCATTTCGGAAAATACCATAATACTCTTTTGTTTGTTCCCCCAAATTTTGAATAAGCACTGTTTTTGTCTTCTCTTGGGACCATTTTTAAGTCCCAAGAGAAACTGGAAAAACTGCTCATGCAAAATTTGGGAGGACAAACAAAGACTATCATAGCACTTTCCGAAGTGGCCTATAAATAAACCAGGCAGTGGTTACCGTAAATGCTCTAATAAACGTCCCCTCTCTTATCAACGCCCCGTTTCTAATAGACGCCCTACCACCCCCAATGGTTTAGTGGAACACTTCTCACAAAATGATAGTTGAGTAGCTGCTGCTGGAAAACTAGACATTTCCCTCATATTACAGTGATATTAGCATCTTTTATTGTCACCCCAAATAATCGAGTTTAAATAAAGTTGTATATAGAAGGGTAGTTCATTCGGAAAACATTATGTTGTTTTGCCAGTTACGTTAGCACGACCAGCACTCAAAAAGTGTCATGACGCTTTTGGATGGGGTTGTGTACTTAAAGACGCCAGTGGCCAAATTTTCAGTCTCCGGCAGAGTTCCGACTTATACGAAGAAGAGCACACGAGCAACTTGGCTCCTTTGGGGGACTATTATGAAACAGTGGTGACTGACGAAGAGTCCCCAACGCCTACTGCTCACAAGGTTATCCAAGAGAGTCTAGAAAGCCTACCAATTATTACAAAGAACTTTGATTGGCCGGTTCTAGCGAGTGTTTTGACCAAAAACGTAATTTGACCTCGTAGTCGCTTTTGTCACTGAATGCAAAGTGCTTGGAGGTCAGGATAATTAATGACCCTAAGTACTCTTTTAAATATTTATTCGTTTACGCATGACTGAATCACCCTTCGAACAGAGAAACGTGCATCGTCCTGCCGAGACTTGTTGTTATTAAAATAGTGGATGTAAACAAAGAACCAATTAAAATCGTGCGGGAGTGCCGTTAACTGAAATAAATAAAGCGTCATTTTCTAAGAGCTCCTTCAATTGCTTTCTGCGTGTTTAATCTTTGTGTTTGGTATAAACTTGACTTGAAAACAAGGTCATATTACAACTGACAAGCAAAGCCAGTTTATGGTTTTCACTTCTTTGCTTTACGGTCATTCTCTTAGTTCAAATTCAGCTCCCATGGAAACCAATAAAATACCGAATTAATAGTCTAATTATTTGAAGAATCCGTATTTACCATAACTTTTACAAAAAGAGAGGATGGTTCAATTATTTTTGTTTCTGGAGTGCTTTTTGGGTGACTCGTACAAAACTTTTCAGTTCGCAGCATATCTGTCCCTTCCCTTATCAGTTTGCCTATTCCAAGCGACAGAAGGGAAGGGAGGACGGGGGGGGGGGGGGAAGGGAAGAAAGTGTGTCAGATAATTACTTGGCCACGTAGTCGTCTAATTATTGACACCGTTTTCTCTACTAAAATATTGTTCTGCAACAATCATTCCCATTCCCGTGAAATTAAGAACGTTAGATCTTTAGAGCCGTGCCGTGAGCTAAAATCATGCCAATTACCACGCAATATTAATCATTTATGACTATTTGTTTCAGTTCGATTTTAGCCTAATTGCCTCAAGTAAAACCGTGACATCCAACGTCGAAACTCAATATTACATAATGTCATACATATAAAATTGTTAAGAGCTCCTTGACAAAAATTTGTAAAATAGGGGAAAAGTAAGAGGCCTAGTTGTGCAGACCCAGTACAGGCAAGTAAATAATTTTCGGTGGACTTTTGAGTTGGTAACTTTTACAAATTTTCTGAATTCAGCGGTACAAAATACCCTAATTTGCCTGGTTTGTAATATTTCGAACAATTATCCTATTTAACCGAATATGCATGAGGATCGATGAAAGGTCGAAAAACTGTGTGCAGTTAATTATTGCTTATGATGGAGTCTATCGCATGATGGCAGAGAGGAAGGAAGGTGGTCGCTTGCGAGAGATGCTCTTGGCTGTAAAAATCGCTTTGAAGAGAACTAAGCTGAATATATATCAATCAAGATTTCTACTGTACAGAAAAGGATGATTTATATAATGTCGTACATAATAGACCCTTCGTCAGCTAAAAGGATGTCACTCCCAATTGTTTTTCTCAACTTGTATCCATACAAATCGTTCTCAAGTAAATGCCATGGACATCATTTAGCGAAGTTAACCCATTTTCATGACACTGCGGCGATGATTGAGGCATTGGATTTGCGAGCGAAGTGAAGTTCTTGTTTCCTGAGTTACATCTTCTCCGAGCTTGAATGTCCTTTCACTAATTCTAGAGCAATTTAAATTTATTCACGTGAAAAGTTTTGCAAGCTGTTAATTCAAGAAAGGACGATTTTTTTTCGATAGGTTTTTTTAGATCAGGATCCAAGGGCTGGCTGCTTACTAAGAGCGGAAACCTTTCGGTTTGAAGAAAGAAGTCAACAACCGCATGGCTCTAAGACATGTTAAACGTAAAAAAAATATCCTATATTTTTAAAAATATGAATAATTATATTTGCATGCATGTTTGCCCCGAAAGTTAAAGGAGCTCATCAAGGGGGGCTTACATCTAAACTCTAATTACAATATAAAATGAAAACCCGGACAGGAGGCAAATGTAGATACTTCAAAGTAGGTTAGTTATAAAAACTAGGACGTCAAGAAAAACAGTTTGACTCCCTTTAGTATAAAGTGCTGAACATTGGAGAAAGTTTCGACGTTTTCATCGTTTTAATTTTTATCAGAAGATCCAAACTTTCTGCCGGTCATAATATCTAAACTATTTCAGTATCGGAAACGATTCGAAAGGAAAGGAACTTTATTCAAGAACGGCTTCTAGCGCTGGAGCACTAATTGGAGACACTGGGAATCGAACCCGGGCCACATTGGTGGGAGGCTAGTGCTCTCACTACTGCGCCATCCCTGCACCCCCAAACAGAAAGAACCAAGTGAACTTTTTTCTCATTATCGAGACCACAACTACAGAGAGTGAAGACTTATTTTAACTGCAATCCAAAAGAGATAGCATCCTATTTTGACCGAAGGGAGAACTTATTGCATCAATAATGATAATTGTTTTTTTACAGGCAAGAAGTGGTCAAGACAAATTGAGGGATTAATTTTAAGCGAAAAATGACAGATTTTCTAGCGCAAGAGCGGGACAACCAACACATTGAGACATTGCCTATGACGGTGCTAGGGCCTGCATTTTCAAGTACCTCCAAGAGTGAAACAGGTAGAAAACAACACGATAACGGATTTAAGAACGACCCTTCACAAAGCCAACAGAACCAAGAATGGAAAGAATCGCGGGGAAGTGTAAATATGCCAAGCGGATGCATGGTGGGCAGTGTGGAGAAACTTGAAAATGGGTGTTCATCTTGGGTAAATAAATCAGAAAGCAGATTTAACCAAAGGGGTAGAATGAGTCTGCCGCTGAATGGAAAATACGCAAATAACCTCCACGTCAAGCACCACAGCCAAGCAAATGGTGTGCCTTCAAGCAACAAGTATGCCATTTCTCAGCATCAGGGAAATGGCGACTGTTCGCGACTTCGCAAGGCTAGATCCGGGTACCAGTGTGGTTGCGGTTCTTCTCTGAAGGAACTCATCCAGAACAGGGATCCAGAAAAGCCCTGGAAGAGCAAAGGCGATTACTTCGTTGCGGTTCTCACGTATCTGCTGGGAATTGGCAATGTTATTCATTTTCCCCAACTTTTCGTCAAGCACGGAGGAGGTAATTAAAATGGCAAATTGCAATCATATATCATACCATTTTATAGCTTCTCTAAGAATTTTTATGGTAACTATGTATGTTTAGCTTAATGGTTCACCGATTTCAATCGCGATCGCACAATTCAAGGCAATTAAAGAAACGGAAACCTCCCACGGAGAAAAACCATGTTTCTAAGTATGTTTCATTTAATTTCAGTTCAGCTGCCAAAAAATGAAAATTACCAGTCAACGTTATGTTTACCTTAAAGAGGCATCACTGCTTTGCATTGTGCATGTACGAAAAGTTCACCATTTCCTATAGTTTGGCTGATTGGCCAAATAGAAATTGACACTCCCGACCTTTTTCATCCTCTCAGCCTATCAGAAGCAAAACCGAAGCCACCACGTCTTGTTTCTTCCTCGTTTTTAGTCACAGTTTGACTTCCGATTGGCTCATTGAGTGTATGCGTTTGCTGATCGTCAAATTTCCTTTGTAAAAGCCGTTTCTTTGGTCCACCTAAAAACACCCTAATCTTGCGCGAATACGTACATTAACATTTTGCTAACACTGAACACTGCCTGGTATTCTTTTGGCAACGGCCCGGAACCAATAATGGAATGATACCAAACGTCTAACGGTAACTTATTTTCTTATGTAGGTGCATTCTTTTTGCCATACCTCATAATGCTTATCATAGAGGGAATTCCGCTCGTCTGCCTGGAGATGGCAGTCGGACAAAGACTAGGACGAAACTCAGTGACTGAATCTTGGAAAGATCTTAACCCAAGTCTTCGGGGAATTGGGGTAGCAGCGGCTATAGTGAGCCTTATGACTATATTTTATTACAATTACATCGTGGCTTGGTGCTTATATTACTTCATTCATTCGATGAGAAGCACGCTTTTATGGAGCACGTGTCCCACAACGACCAATGGAAATAACACCGTAGACCTAGAATGCACTAAGAGCAATCCAGCCGAGTATTACTGGTACCGAAAAACATTGAATGTAGCAGATGACATTAACAAAAGCACAGGTGAGTCATAGCGAAACGAGAGTTGCTTAAATACATATTTCTGGTATAAAAGAGGCGTTCCCGTTACAGAAACAAATCTGCGCGGTTTACCCAATGAGATTGAAATGATTTCCATTTGGTACTGCTGTAGTTTCCCTGCTTAACATCATGTTTCGTAACAATAGGCCTTTTTCGATATATTAAAATTCATCTTGAAAGAGAGGTTCTGAGGACAAAGACAAAGAAATGGATGATATGCAAATATTTTTCACATTCATTCCAACGTGTTTCTATTGTTTTTGTGCTCACTGCCCCAATATCAAGCTGAATATTTGATATTTCGTAAATGTACTATTGGAACTTGAGTCAACAAAAGACGCGATAGCTGATCAGAGCGAGAGGGTTTCAAATAAATTTGCACGCCGCTTAAAAGTACCAGGTTGATCGTCAGGTTTTTTGTTTAAAGACTATTATTTTTACTGGCAGGAATCAATATGTTCTTATACTTGTTTGTCCTGGTGTCGTGGACTTTGTCATTTTTGCTGAGCATGCGTGGTTCTCG
>NC_090892.1:51906055-51916055 GCF_036669925.1 Montipora capricornis | reverse complement strand
TGGACAGACATGAAGGAGAACTCTTATCAAAAATTCTTATCGTGAATTTGAAAATATCCTGGTTTTGCAGTCGCACAAGCTTGATTTTAGCAAACCTTTTAGATTTTGATTCCTGGCTTCTTCTCGTCTCCTTCAAAACAAATTAATTATTAGGTGTGGGCCCAATTTCCATATCCAACCCGAGGGGTGACTTTTCACTTGAAGCAATAAGGTTACTTTATAAGGGTTAAAAGTTATGTTTTTCGGTGAGGGTAAATTCAGTTGTTTATTTACTTGAAGACCGGAGTTTAGGGGCCGACCCCTTGTAATATACACTTGATGTATGGTCCCGAGGGAAACAGTTAGTTTTGTTTTCCCGAGAGTCCTCATGTTTCCCGAGACGAAGTCGAGGGAAACATCAGGACTCGAGGGAAAACAAAACTAACCAGTTTCTCGAGGGACCAGACATTAAGTTCTTTGTCATTGCTTTTCCTGCAACAATCGCAGCAAAACATCCGGAGCGGGCAACAACTGCGAAATTGTATCCTGGTCGGGATACATTTGAATTTGTTCAGTGCCACGTGACAAAGAATCAACCAATCACAGTGCTCATTTTGTTGAGCGAAAGTCTAGGTATATAACAAGGTTAGTTGTATTCCTTGACGGAAGTGATGTTGAAGTTGGGGAGATGAGCGTGGGGACACCTCGTGACGCTTATAAGAATCGCTGTGCACGCAATTCCTCGCATTTGTGGTCATACAAAACAGATGTTTTAGTTAGAGAGACTTTCATATGACCTTGAAAAATAAACTAAAAACAAAATGTAAAAAAAAAATGCAAAACATTTAATTGTCTTATTGAACAAAAACAAACGAGCGCAAATTTTCATTGTCTTGGCGAACGCGGATGCAAACAACGTTATCTCTCCATGGAACATTTTGGAAAATTTCGCTTTGACCGTGACATTTGAAATGCAGTAATGTGATTGGGCAATCGAACTGTTTACTGCCCATATTAAGAGTTTCCTTGACGAGAATAAGGAGACGCTTTGTTTTATCTTGCCAAACATTGGTCCGTGAAACAAATTGCGAACACCTTTACGAGGTCATACGAAAGTCGCTCTAACGAACTAATATCTAACCAATCATTTCCGACAGAGCGAGTTTCAATCGAGTGTCGTAAAACCAAAACCAAATCAAAACCAATCAAAAAGGACGGAGACAATCCAGTCCAGTAAACCAATCAAAACTCGAAGTAATTACACGTAGCCGACAGAAAGCGCGGGAAAATATGCACGCGCGAGCCTCGATTGGTTTTGGTTTCACTTCTGATTAGTTAAAAAAATGACACGAGAACTTTGAACCAATCACTGAGTGAAGAAATGCAAAGCTAAAGCAATTCGCTAATTATTTTCGACACTCAATTGAAAACCGCTCTAATTATCCAATGTAACGTTTTTATCCCTTCTTGTCTCCCAGGAATTGTTTGCCTGGCTTTGTGCATCAGCAACTTAATATTTGTACAGTCAACTGGATTTTATCTACTGGAGATCATTAGCGGAGCTAGTTCCATTCCCATACTCCTAACTGGCCTGGCTGAGTGCATAGGTGTTGCTTTTGTTTACGGCATGGATAGGTAACTACTACAGCTGGCGGTGCTAAAAGACCTACCTTGATATCTTAGAATTATTGTTTAACGCACAGCGCTCGGATGCAGGTCGCTCGAAATGTTTATGACAAGCGGGGACGACTCACCTCGACAAGCTAGAGCGTCTATGAACATATTCTATAATGTTAATTAAACACGAAGACGCACTATAAAAGGGGTAGTTCCACGCACTTCTTTTGTTCGAATTAATTTAAGCACGACTGATTAATAGACCTTATTCACGATAGCCGCCATGTTGCACTTGCCTTTTTCATGAAAATTAGCTACACACTTCTGAGGGCGCAAACAACACAAGTTCGAGAGGTTATAATGAACATCTTAGTCACACAGATGATTTGTGTCACGTTCATTGAATGTTTATCACCTAAGTAGTAAAACAAAATGCTTACACAAGTTACTTCGATGTTTTTTTAGTGAAAAATGAGCAGACAACAAAGTAGAAAGTCAGAATGTCGGAGGCAATCAAAAGATATAAAATAGGTACTTAATTCTGAATTCTAAAATGTACTTTTAGCAATTTTAATTCAATATTTCGACGAGCCGATTTTCCGCAACTTGCCTTTTTGCCCCCCAGCATAACACATGGCTAATTTGCATGTCAATTTGAAAACCAACATGGCGGCTATAGTGAATAATTAACAATTATTCCATGAGCGCGCGTTGGATATGAGATGGTAAATAGGAAACGAGGCGCGGAGCGCCGAGTTGGCTGTAACCAGTCTCAGATCCAACAAGCGCAAATGGAATAATTGTTTTATTAAATTCCTTAAATTCCCAAAATTTGGAAATGCGAAATACGAGCGAAAAAAGCGAGAAATTCCGAGCGAAATCGAGAAAACTTGATGAAGATGCGATATTGTGTAACAGACGTAGGCTCATCCCAAAAACATTTCTTGCCTTTTCGCGTACTATACTTCTAAACGTCGGAATTGATCCAAACTTTCCACAAAAAAAAGTGTTTTTTTTTTTTGGCTTTATTCAAAGAGAATTTTCGCTTTCCGGCCAAAAAAAATTAGTTTAGCAACGCGTAACGCAGTCATTTAACATATAAGGTAAAACTAAGGTATATGAGCTGATAACCGAGATTGAGTGAACCAATCAAAGCTCGCGAAATGCATTATCCGAGGTTGAGAATTTAATAAGGGCTATTATCCAAGAGGATAATGAAACAAACAGCAACACAGGGACGGCAGCCCTAAAAGATATTTCTAGCGAGAGAAAAAGGGACTGGGGGATTAAAAAAAGAACGACCGATAACATTTTGTGACATATTACGGACACATTGCCCTAGGGGGCTCAAGTTATCACAGAGCTCAGTTGCAGCCATGGTTGATTGATAAATCATTTGCATTTTCCTAAGGCACCACGCCTTTTATAGTGCGTCTTCGTGTTTAAAGTACAGTGGTTATAATGGAGATTACACTGCGTTCGTTCGCTCCATTCGAAAGGCAGCCCAGCCAAATGACTAGGATTGAATAATTTGTGAAGTGATAACCTGCACCTAAATAAGCTGCGGGTTGAGAAAACTGTTGTTTCACCAGCCATCTTAGACATACTGTACTCAAAGAGAAACAATCCGCATTCATCTCATCAATGTCCAGTTGCAGAAGGGAATGCATTGGCAAACTGCGAACTGAACGCAGAGAGAAGTTGTATTTGCTGTCGAAAACAGCCGAGTTCGCACATCACAGCTCGAAGAGAATTGCAACCTCTGTTACTTGGAAAATGTGCTACTATGGAACTTTCTGTTAGTTTAATTAGTAGTTTTACGCATAGTTGCTATCGATATCAACTTTGCTTACCTTGAGCGAGCGGGAGAGAACTGCCTAAGATGTTGAAATCTTTTCACTCCTGAACATGCGCTAGTTACCATGCCACAAACAGCAGCACGGTTCCGGGGTTTTGTTTCTCTGTGTCAGAAATATATTAGTGCTACACGGCCAACGTTTGAATAGACGAACCCTTCTTTGACTCCCTTGGTCGCACCATAGCGAGCGTTTTCATTTATTTCAATTAGTTGGGTCGACGCAGCCAGAATGCTGATTATGCTGGGGTATCGGTCGCACTCAACTCTGTTGAAAAACCACTCCATAACTAAATTTTTGTTTCTATAACCTATTGTCATGTGCAGATTTTCAAAAGATCTTTACCAAATGACTGGAAAGCCAGTGAAGCGCCGGTGGAAAATATGTTGGAAGTTTATTTCCCCGCTCATCATATTCTGTGTTATCACTGGGGGAATAGTTCAAATGATAAAAGCAATGGCGAAGGGAGAATTCACATACACTGCATGGGACAGAAACCAGGTAAGCTTTAGGAGTTTGGCCGCACCGTTCAGACTAGGTGCCCGTGCCCGGTTCTCGGGACCAAGCACTAGCCTGAACATAGCTTTTTGTTGGTGCCCGAGCAAACATTTGAGCACCGTGTCCGGGCACGGGCACTACCTTCAAGGGTAGTACTCGGGCACCGTTCCCTGGAACGGGAACTTGTCTGAACACGCTTTGGTCAGGTTCCCGCGCTTTTCCCCATGCTTCCCTTGGATGCAGTCACGATAATGGCGGCCAGTGCAAAGTGGACAAAGGAAGAAATCATTGCGTTGTTAGAGCTGCGGGTACGGTTCCGCGGAACGGGCACCTAGTCTGAAAGGGGGCCTTAATTTTCACCTCGGTGCACGTCCGAAGACGAATTCCAAGTATAATGTAAAATATGTGCAAATAATTCGACAACAAATTGTTGGAAGCTACACTAGGTTACTTTTCTAAAACTATACAACAGCACTTGTGTTTGATTGCACAAGTTCAATATGAAACACTAATGAAGAAAACTTTACACTGATACACTGCATGGCAAAAATATAGACTACTTAGCTTGGTTTCTTTGTAGCAAAAAAAATGAGACTGAGAGATGCAAGAACTGGGACAAATCTATCCTCTACCCCGGGCCACTTCTGGCAAGGTGGCTGTCAACAACTCGTCGGTCTGTGTGAAAGGACGTCAGCTCTTGAACAGAAGTTTCTCTTTAGATCAGCACTTGTAGCATTTACTGGAAAGAAAATTTTCTTTCCCATGATTCCTATTTTGGTTTCAGGATTGACAGTACTTATTACGGCAGGGGTGAGCGCCAATCCCATTGCATGCACAACTTTTTCCCCAGAAAACTGGTACTTGTTTTACCTACACTTGATAAACTAAAAAAAAACAATTATTTGCGTCGACTTAACCTCGCAAGACCACAATCCTGGATTAAAATTGTTCATGGGCCACAATTCCCCCACCCACCCTACTTAGCACAATGTTCTAAGACTCTTTGACTTTGACGTATGTTTCTTTTGCCAGGCAAAGGTAAAGTACATTCCATACCCCGCCTGGGGGTACCTCCTATACGCCGTGTTTACTTTAGTTCCTGTGATTTGCATCGTTTACCCACCTCTAAAAGACTATTTTGTGCGTATCAAATCGGACGCAGAAGCTGATGAGATGTTAAGTGAAAGCAATGATTCCGTGTCGTGTTGCTGTGTGGGTTGGTCAAGAACTTATAACATATCACCAAGGAATAGTACAAGGATCAATGGACACGTTAATCTGACTGTAGCGGTCGACGATGGATGACTTTATGCCCTGGGGTTGAGAAAGCCCTTACGCGCAAGATCCAAAGTGAAGTAAATGGACAAGTGCATATAGGCCCTGTTCTATGGGTAAAGTTTTACTCCAGCTGAAAGAGAGACTTTTTGGATTATACACTATTTACAAAGGGAAAAGGCATTGCAAGGACAAACCCGACCAGCTACAATACGGCTACCGTCAGGGCACAGTACCAGATCTTTAGTACCAACAACTCTCAAAATCTGCATAGCGATCGGTCTGGAAATAAGAAACAAATAGATCTAATCAGCAAACTCAATGTTGTACCCAATTCAAACCCTTTGGGAATAAAACGTTTTCTCCCAGGTATTTCCATACCATGCAAATACAATAGCGATATTTCTTGTTCACAAACAATGAGGTCACATTTCACCCTGCTAGCAGAGCCTTTCTTTTGCTTGCTCGATTTTGGCGTTCTCGAGAATTCTCCTCCTCAGTAAAGAAAAAGACAAAAGGAGGCTCTGCTCGCTGGTGGTCACATTTCTTTTGATGTTCAAATTCGCCAACCACGGAACAAAAGAAGTCATTGTTTCAACAGCCAATTAGGTTCTGGTTGGCATATTAATAAGAGTGAGTGATGTTACAAGAAACATCGCTATACAAAAAGAATCTTAATCCTGGGAGATTTGTATTGCGTAGAACATTGAGTTAGCCGATTAGGTCTATGCGTAATCTCGTTCTCAGAGCCTCCGTTACCCTTGTCCAGCAGAACGGGCGCGGGAGGCTCTGGAATAATCCAAAACCGAAACCAGAAAACTCTGGTTCCGGTTAAATGACTGCGCGTGCGGGAGGGGAGACGGTTGGAAATCAACAAGGGAGTTCACCTTGCCATGATAGTGCTTACTTTTCACTCGCGAGACAGTACACATGAGTCTAAACACATCTCCTAACACACTCGAAGCTTTCAAACTGCGGAGAATAAACAATAACGAGATACATTTTATCAATCAACTGGTGTCACGCAAGTGAAAAGTGCTGTATTTTCAAAAACAAAAACGTTACGGAACTGGTAAGTTGTAAAATGATTTATTTCTAGATCATCTTCAACCTCGTGTAGATAAAAATCCACAAGAAAGCATGATTTTCGAGTTTAGACTGAAAATGGCAGGAAATGAAACCGTTTGTCAACAGCCAATCAAATATGGCCTTTTTTGGATTCCACCAGAGTCTCTCTTTCCCGACCGCTGGTCAAGGGAACGATGACTCTGGGAACGAGATTGGTCTATGCGTCGCAAAATGATAGCAAACTCTAATGTGCGAAACCAAACCGACGTTAAACGTAAACGGTGGCAGTTTACAACTCGGGCCTTAAAAACCGGTTCAAGCATTCC
This sequence comes from Montipora capricornis, assembly GCF_036669925.1. Lineage (NCBI taxonomy): Eukaryota > Metazoa > Cnidaria > Anthozoa > Scleractinia > Acroporidae > Montipora > Montipora capricornis. The sequence goes on along the minus strand of NC_090892.1, from coordinate 51,909,436 downwards.
AGGTGTCGCTGTTTATTTCTGAATTCATGCTGAAAGGTTTTTCCTTGGTTTTAGTCAGTCACCAAGCAGACATGCGTAAAAACTCCAAGATTTGTCCAGTTAATCTGTTACTTCAGAAGATTATGTTGTTTTAAATGAAAGGTCAAGTAAAATGATCGTAAAACAAGAGTAAAAGCCTTAGTGCAATCTGCGCCTCAAACACTTTAGGAAAGTCACCCACAAAAAGATTGTTACAGTGTGTGTGGAAAGTGTTCTATAAACTGCCATGCGAGTGAGGCCAACAATAGCCGAGCAACTTTCACGATGACGTCTTTTGACTACAACTACCAGAATTCAATTGTTTTTCTTTTCTTATTTAAATTTTGTATTCCCCGCGGGGTAAAAATAACAATAGCTCTAATAGCATGAAACAAGCAAAACCTGGAGGATTCTGGTCACTTGTAGTCAAATAGCGTCATCATGCAAATGTATGCGAATGACCAGAAAAGTAAACTGAAACGAATTTAAACTATAAAGGTTGTGAGTACAAAATGTCAAGAATTCAGCAAAGTAGAACTGATTTTATAACAGTTTGTATAAATAGACAATTTCTGTAACTTCCTTTTTGGGTAAAGTTGTCACATTCGCGGTGACTCTATCGTTCCCAAGATTAAAGGGTATTAACTTCCGATTCTTGTCTTCTGGCAATTGATCCTGGCCTAAACGGCAATTATGGTCTTCGTGTACAAAATTCTGCCTTATTAGCACAAGCTCGTCATTATTTTTTTTCTTACCAATCCCCTAAAATGTGACTATTGAGCATTAAAAGATTCTCGCACAGGCAGCTCTTCCCGAAAATGTGGGAGCAATTTGTGTCATTGGCTTATAAATCATAACTTTACAAAGAATTCAAGTGAAGCTATGATCTTCGCAGTTATGAGCGCAATTTTTGCAATTGCGTAGAGAAGTCTGAAAAATTCAGGACTTCAACGGGGTTTGAGCCCGTGACCTCGCGATTCCGGTGCAACGCTCTAACCAACTGAGCTATGAAGCCACTGACGTTGGGAGCTGGTCATTTGTGGGTTCTAATGGTCCCGTGAGGAATGAATCAATGATGAAATGGTATATATGAAATGAATCATATATGAACTGCGGATATGAACTCACGGGTTCAAACCCCGTTGAAGTCCTGAATTTTTCAGACTTCTCTACGCAATTGCAAAAATTGCGCTCATAACTGCGAAGACCATAGCTTCACTTGATTTCATATCCGCAGTTCATATATGATTCATTTCAAATACCATTTCATCATTTACAAAGAATGTCAAGAATGAAGAGACTTATTAGAGCTTTTGCCACTTTTGAAGTGATGAAGATACGAGTAATACTATGAAATATGAAATTCTTTCCAGTAGAAGCTCGCAAGTCATCTTCAAATAATTATTTGAAACTTGCAGTTAAAACATTTATTTTTAATCGAGCTTATTATTCAGTAGTATTAATGACTTCGCTCTTACACCTGTATACTACAGCTCATACAGCTCTTAACAAAGGTTATTTAAATCCAAAAAGAAAATTGGAGTAACCACGCATTTTTCAAAGATAATTTTTTAACACAGTTTGTAAAACGTTTGATATTACAAAGCTATGTATGGCGTTCTTTTCCAAATTGAAGCTTAATTATTTCTGAAAAACCCAGAGTTTAAAAGAATGGAGGTATAACTATGACAAAATGCAATCCTCTGTAATTGACATAGTAATTTCCAAATCGTGAATGCATCGATCCGAAGCTGAAGAGCGAACACCCGTTTCAGGTATTATGCAGATAGTCAAAATGCAGAAAGGCATACTGGTCATGGTTGCGTCATCACGCAAATAGGCATAACGCGAAAGGGCATAACGCAAAACGACATAACGCGAAATGGCAGAGCGCAAACAGGCATAACGGAAATAGGTATAGCGCAAAGAGGAATAACGCGAAAAGGAGTAACGCAAAAAGGCATAACGCAAATGAGCAAAACGCGAAAAGGTATAACACAAATAGGCAAAACGCAAAGAGATGGAGGAGGGGGATAAGTATATGGTCGGGAGTAGGTAATCACTGCTGGAAGCAACACAAAACTAGCGCCTGCAGAAACTCGTGCCGCTGGTTCAGATAGCACCATTTTGAAAGTGGCTGCAAATCGTGCAGGTTCTGCTTCACAGAAATAAAAACCATATCATTGACTTCGTGGTAGGCTTTTTCTGTTACTCTTCTAAGAATAGAGACTAGCTGTGCACTCTGCGGGCAAATAGTTTCAGCTCTTAAAAGGACATCGATTAACTGTCGTAATCACTTTCGAAACCATTTTCTTCCTGGCGTAATAGTTCAGTAACAATTCTCCTGAAATATTGAGCCAAGAAGGTATCGCCCACTCGAACACGATCTCTGAAAAAAAAGATGCGTTCTTTTAACGGAGGCTCTTGGTTCGACTTTGGTGCGTGCCCAGGTCCCTTCGACCGCTGATGTCGCGTTGGGATTATTTGCGTGACGTCTATTTACGTGATGCCTATTCGTGTGATACCTTTTCGCGTTATGTCTATTTGCGTTATGCCTTTTCGCGTTATGCGCATGCCTATTTGCGTTATACCTTTTTGCGTTATGCCTTTTCGCGTTATGCCTATTCGCGTTATACCTATTTGCGTGATGACTTTTACCGGTATGCCTTTCTGCATTTTGATTATCTGCATGACTCCGCCCGAAATAAGTGTTCACCCTTCAGCTTCGGATCGATGCATTCACGATTTGAAATAACTATATCAATTACAGAGGATTACATTTTGTTATAGATATACCTCCATATAGGCCTCGGTGGATTGTGCTAGCATAATTTTTGGCATAAGTGAAGCAAAAAAGCATATTTTTTTAAACGAGCACTGCCATGGCATAATTAGCAAATTTTAGCACTCTTTGGAGCATAAATAATTCATAAAATTTAGTAAATGTGGTGTATTTTCTTCAGAAATAAATTAAATTTAGGTAGTATTCCAAAATGGCCGCTGATTTATGCGGATACAAATTGGCCCTTGTTGCCTCGTTCAAGATAAAATTTCTTTTGAATTTTAAGCTTAAGAACGAGGCATCAAGGGCTAATTTGAATAAAAACAAAAGAATATTTAAATGGTGGCCATTTTGGAATAAGGTGTATAGAAGTAGTGACTTTGTTCTGAAATTTTAGTTACTAGGCCTCTTTTGGCGAATTGTGCGTGCGCGGTTAAGCTTTTGGAGGAGTCTGGTACTCTGGTTTCCCATCCGGCTTCTTCACATGGGGATTGTGTAAGCTAGCACAACTGCCATACTACTCCAACATTTAGTGTCATTATTGCGCGCCTATATGTGAGAATCTACGTCATTTTGTGAGC
>NC_090892.1:51893555-51901055 GCF_036669925.1 Montipora capricornis | reverse complement strand
AGTCCTTACTAAGAGCTCTCAGACCACCTTTCATTGTCAAATCACCAGCCAATCACGTTGAAGTCTGCCAAATATGGCGGTCTCTCGGCAATAACCCCATGCTTCGATTTCTCGTCTCTCTTCGTTAGTGTAGAGTTGTAAAATCTCGCTGCAGTGGTTAACTTCAAGATGCAAAACGGTGGAAAACTCCCCTACAAAGTCGGTGAGTGTAAAGTTCGATGTTGATTGCAACTTACTTAAAAATCTGTGATGTGGTGAGCTTTTACCTCCACTCTTGCACTTTTACATCTTGCGCAAGATGTCCATTTGATTAAAGATGACATGACATTAGACCTCGTTGCAGTTGCTTTGTAAAATGAGAGGAAAATAACTTATTTGAACGACTTTTGTAAGGATATGTGAGCTTAATATAGGTACTTTTAGGTGACTAGTCGTCGCGTTGAAATTAAGTCATTGCGGCTTAAAAAGAGTGAAATTGAATTTGTCGTTGTTTTGGCTAAACATCCAGTTGTGAGTAATACATCGCTCCATTATAGCTTCTAATGTTGAAGCAATTTCACAGCTTTTGAACTTGTTCGAGTGATCATGTTACAGGACGGGCAATGTGTAATCTTGGGATTAGTAGTTTTAAGATTAGAATGGAAGTAATTTCACTCACGTGTGGCTACCTCTCTTAAGTGACTTTCCCAATCACATCCACAACCAGTTTTCTACATGTTTTCAATTCAAATTACAGGTGTTGGAACCTGTTGTTCACAATGACCAATTAATCTTTTAGGGAAAGCATTTGAAATCTTTCCCCACCCCCACCCCCCTAATCCCACATAGAAACTGCCAACCTACACTGCTGGCTTTGTTGACCGATACAGCAAAGAAAATTCCATGGTCAGAGGTACCGAATTTTTGTTCTCCTTTGTCAGCATGTTCAGGCCCATTATTGTTTTGGTAATTACTGTAGCTTATAAAATAATTAGGATAGTACGCGCACTCTCATTGGTCAATAGCTGTGTTTAGATGAGAGTATGCAAACACTGCTGTGACATCACCTGAATTTTGATTGGTTATGTCTTGTCAGACGCTAGTTTTAATTGGCTGGTAGGAAATATGAGCATATATCAAGAAAATCTGTTTCAATCAAGAAGTACAAAAACCTGCATATTCCTTCATTATTTTGTTGACTGACTGCATCTCAGGTTTGCATAACTGTCTTGAATTCTCCCAACTACCCCTTGTGTTTAGATCAGGCTATGGAAACACAGAAAACATCCTCTATTGCTTAAACAGTTTCTTGAAGGGCCCCCAACCAAGGGGTTTTGGGGAAGAAGGGAGCATGGGTAATTTGAACTGGGAAGAAGGGGGAATACAGACAAAATGTCATGGAACAAGGCAACATAAATCATTTTAGGGATAAAAAGCTGAGAACAAGGTTAGAAGTAATTTTGGGAAGGAGGGAACACAAACCAATTTTTAAAAGGTACATTCGGACCCTGCTTGGAGGCCCTCATTCATAGATTCCTTTTTTCCTTTCTCTTGGCATAAGCTCATGTAAAAGACTTTTCTGTAAGTAAACACAGAGATATTTTGGGTTGAAATGCTTGGGTTGATTTGACTGAGCATTTGAAATGCTAGACATGCGAAAATAAATCCATGCACAGTCAGGCCTATAACAGCAACTAGTGATGTTCTCGAGTCTCACAATCTTGAAAGAATACAGTACCCTTTCCTTTATTCATACGTTCTTTCCTCTTTCATTATAAGCTGATATCAGTCTTGCTGATTGGGGCCGAAAGGAAATGGAGCTTGCTGAAAATGAAATGCCTGGTTTAATGGAAATGAGGAAGCGCTATGGTCCCAGCAAACCTTTGAAGGGGGCAAGAATTGCTGGTTGCCTTCACATGACAATCCAGACAGCGGTTCTCATTGAGACTTTGACAGAATTGGGTGCTGAGGTAAGAAAAGAATGTTGACTGACTTCTGCTCAGGGTGTTGAAAAATTAGCCAGTGTCATCCTAAACAGTGCTTCTCAGGTCTACACTTACATGTACCTGGACGATCATACTTTGATATCCTGGGTTTAAACCAGAACATGACCTTGAAGCGTCTATCCTGCAATTCTTTTGCTTGGAACAGAGCTGGGGAATTTACATGTAGGACACCAATTTTATGCCCAAATGTAGACAAAAATAAGATTGCAGTTGCACGTGCAGGAAAATGCGCACAAGCTACATTACATCCAAATAAGGAATTTTTTAACCTAAAAAAACCCCAGCTCTGAACCAGAGTTAAACGCTTCAAGGTCATGACAGGGTCCGAAATTAACTTTTTTATATGGGCGCCAACTGGCGACTAGATAAACATTTTCAGTCGCCAGATGGCAAATTGTGGTTGCCAAGAATTTTCGCTTAAAAATGCACGTTTTGAACTTCTTTATGGATACCAGATGTGATGATCTCTCCAACAGGTTCAGTGGTCATCGTGTAATATTTTCTCCACCCAAGACCATGCTGCTGCAGCCATTGCAAAGACAGGAGTACCTGTTTATGCGTGGAAGGGAGAAACTGATGAGGAGTACGTCTGGTGCATAGAACAGTCTCTGGTGTTCCCTGATGGACAGCCTCTTAACTTGATCCTTGATGATGGTGGTGACCTCACCAACCTTGTACATGAGAAGTACCCCCAGTACATGGAAGGTTAGTGAGTCAGTACAGTTTACCTTTTCCTGAGTTTAGGAAAAAGCTGATCCTATCTCAGAAAGGCAGAGCAAGGCTGCTGCCTAAGAAAATTTTTCCAGTGCCCTTCGGGCTTCCAAAATTATTAAAAAGTTAGTTGCCCAAGTGATTTTTTCAGGAGCCCAGAATTACATGTAATTAATTAAAAGTGAGGGTGAAGCACCTTGTGATAAGTTAGGTGCCCGTTCGGGCTACTCATTCAGAAATTTGGTCACCCGCACGCGCAAGTAAGGCGCCCCAGGTGACTGGGCAACCATGTGGCAGCAGCCTTAGGCAGGGTTTCATTTCAAGCACTTAAAAATAACTGTTTCTAAAGTACCGTAAACACCTGTAGATAAGCGACACCTTTTCCCAAAAATTGTTGCTAGAAATCAGGGGTGCAGCTTATCTGTGGGAACAAATGAAAAAGGCTGCTTCCGGTGTCCAGTTTTCCATCTTCGCATCCGATCTAATGCCTGGTTACTAAGCTATGAACGTTCCATTCATGGTCTTGTTGTAATGCGAAAATGTATGGAAAAACTGTGTTGAATGAAGAAATTCCTGTCATCAAATATCAGAAAAAGATCAGTCATAGTGTCAAAGTTGGTAGAAACAATGTTTGTTATGTTAAAGTCCTAAAATTGTGGGTAAGATGTTGAAGTATTTCCTGTTTCAAATGAATGTTAATAGTGATTTTTACGTTCAGTGAAAGGAAGATGATAGAAGAAAACTTCTTAAGACTCTACTTTAGATTCCTTTTTTCCCAAATTTGAGCTGCGTAATTCAGGGTGCGACTTATCTGCAGGTGTTTACGGTAGTTTATTTTATACGAGAGAATTATTTTTGTAAATTCTGAAAATGGCAATGTTTTATGGCGTTAGGGTCCGTATTTAATATGAAATTCATCATTACATGATTCTGAAAATTAAATGACTTCTGCCAAGGTTGTTGAAACGTCCATGTCATCCTGAACAGTCCTTCTCAGGACTACACTCACCTGGATGATCCTTCACTTAATTATGATATGACTCCTGAAAACCATTTAGAATTTATGGAAGGTAGGTCAAATCAAATCCAGTATGGTCAAACAATTTGGGACTTAAAATTAGGAGCAGATGCGTAATGCAATTTTTGTACTTCCTAGTCTTTTGTGATGGAGATAGCTGTTAATCAAGCTAACATTTATGGGTTTTTGAGGAGTTTAAGTACAGCAACATTGATGAGAGTAAAAAAAAAAAAACATTAGTAGTTAATTAGCACAGTAATTACTCTCCATATGTTTTTATTGTGGTGCATTTCTTCCTGTTCTCTTGGGAATGAAATAACAATATTTCAGGTTATATGGAGGATGTGAACACCTGATGATCAGTGCTTAATTTTTTCCCCTAAACTAGTTTGTACAATTTACACTTTTCATGCCTTGAAATGATGGTGAAAGGATTATATTTATGTGAAATTATTTTTTCAGTTGGTGTTCTTGTCTCCCACAAGGTGTTGCACATTATTGCAATGATCACAGCTTCCTCTTATGGAGCCTAGATAATTACTGTTGTTCGAATGTTGCTCTTTAATATTAACTAGTATGACTAATCATTGGTCCAATTGTCTTTTAAAATCCAGGTATCAAAGGCCTTTCAGAGGAAACAACAACCGGAGTAAAGAACTTGTACAAAATGATGGAGAAAAAATTACTGAAATGCCCTGCCATCAATGTCAATGATTCTGTCACTAAGTCCAAGTTTGACAACCTCTATGGAATCCGTGAATCACTTGTGGATGGTCTGAAGAGAGCAACTGACATTATGCTTGCGGGCAAAGTCTGCGTTGTTGCTGGGTATGGTGATGTTGGCAAGGGTTCCGTGCAGTCACTCAAAGGATTTGGTGCTCGTGTCCTGGTCACAGAGGTAGATCCCATCAATGCTTTGCAAGCTGCCATGGAAGGTTAGAGGTTCACACAAAAAATTAAATTGTTCTGTCCTGGGGATAGTTACAGTATACACTGTATGTTGCTCAATGAATCATCAGTAAAGAAGCATAATTTTGATTCCAGTGTTCAAAAAAGAATTCAAATTAGGAAAGGAGTAAGAGACCATAAAGCCCATTTGATTACAGTGTACAAAAATGATAAACATATTTTTGATAACAACTTGGTCAGAGATAAACAGTGGGCCTATTGCAAGGGGCAGTACGCAGAATTATTGAAGCACTTCCTGCATTATCTTGGGGGGTGAAGAAATCCTGCAGGGCTTGAGACCTCAGACGATGAAATACATGTAAGGGCACTTGAGTCCCTCATTTCAAAACACACAATCAGTTGCAGAGCTACCAATTTACTGGAATGCAGTCTCTTGGGACTTATAAATTAATAAATTACTGGTATTAAGACTTGTGTTGTACATGTAGTTGCATTCCGTGTATTATTGTAACAGTTATCTTGTAATTTACATGACCCCACAAATATTCTGCTTTTAAAGGGGCTGTGTCACAGCCATGCATTTTATTTTGTATAGTTTTACCAATAATAATTACTTACCCCAACTCACTCTGCAACTAACCCAGAAATTACATTTGAACAACACAACTCAATCTTACTGTTAAGTTTCAATACAAAAAAATGTCTTTGAAGCATACCTAATTTAAGTAACAAACTACAGAGATAAACTTGGGAAACTATGAGGCTGAACAGTTTTCAAGAAGCATCTCCATTGCATTTATTGCAATCCATTTTAATCTCCTTCAATTTCACCCATTCATGCCTCTTTTTGTATTTGCTGTTTTATTCAAACACTCCCTCTGATGCTTTAAGGAGGTTCGAAATAGTTTCTTCTTTTTTTAATCAAACAAACATATTCTGTCCTTAGATACAGTTAGGGTAATCATATCACGACGAAATTTGGCCAGGGTATTAAGTACCCATCATAGATTTCTCACATCACATTTTCTTCCAAAATAACGTTACCATGGCAACGATAGAAGGCATTTCTTGAAGCCTTAAAATCAAGATATATTGTATTTTTTTAAAAAAACGGGATGGTGAAATCTTCCCATTCATCGTTACCAGATAATGTTAGAAATAATCTCTAAAATTTTAAAATTTAACAAAATCTGTCGGTCAGTTTTTCAGAAAAATCAGTTTTTATGAAATGTCTCTAACTTTTTTTTTCACTTACAGAATTTTTTTAAATTTGAAAGACAGACGTGTTAAATTAATCTAAGCTAACATGCAAAAAATGAAAACAATTCACCTTCCGAAAGCAGAGATATAAACGAGTAAAGTTGCAAAATCAGGAAAAATGAGGGGGTTACAAGATCAGCGTTTACGCATGCGTCACCTGCTCATTCCATTGCACACGCGAATGGAACTACAGGCCAACACAAATGGATTTAAGTGACCATTAAACTGTTTGTGTACAATTTTCGTTGTTTTTGTGAATAGGAGATGTCTACTTATATTCCATATATATAGGAATTAGAAGAAAGGTTCTCGAGCGAAATTAGCGGTATTTGTGTATTTCTTGTGACCCATTTTGAATTATGAGCTGACGCAAACAGCTTTTAGAAGTGTGTGTGTGGCTTATGCACATGCGCTCAGCTGAAAACCCTTTCGAGCCTCCTTAAGTAGTGATTTTTAGATTTTGCCTGATTTGGTTGCCAATTCGCATTTGCTGAATTTAGCTATGGCTAAATTTTTTGAAGCAGTTTCTTTACCCTGGTCTTGTACTGTATAAGTAAAGAGTATGATGGTGATGGTGGTGGTGATGATGATGATGTTGATGTTGAAGGTAGGAGCCTTGCATATTTGCAGGGTATACTGCTGTTCTTCCCTTTCATCACAAACTTACATTTGAATTCGTTTGATTTCAACTGTTTAAAATTATAGATTGTTTTGTCTATAAGCATTGATTTATTAGGTGTAATTTAAACAGGAGTTCGTTGTATTCGAGTGAATAATTGTCATTCCTAAGGAATTTTGTTGGTTCTGATCAATGTGTATGATAGTAAATTATGCTCATAAGGTGTTAAGAATTATTTTGAAGTACGTTTTTTTATTTATAATCATGAGCAGGATTTGAAGTTGTTACCATGGAAGAAGCTGCTTCCCAGGGTCAGATCTTTGTTACATCAACCGGATGCAGTGGAATCATTGCCAAAGAACATTTTATGAAAATGAAGGATGATGCCATCATCTGCAATGTTGGTCACTTTGATTGTGAAATTGATGTAGCATGGCTTAATGAAAACGCCAAAAAGACCAACATCAAGCCACAGGTAGGGTTCTCTGTTCTACAGTGGTATTATTGCTTCCTTATCCCTTTCACTGCCGAGGGCTCCCCCATTGACCAGTAAAATCGTCTGGCGTTAGACAGAGTAAAATCTATAAGTGTCAATTTGCATCTTTGGCGGTGAAAGGGTTAAAGTGCCCCTGTGATGAAAAAAAATCACTTCCTTTTTTTCTTCAGATTTTGAAAGTGTGTTTGATTAACTCCTGTTTGGCGAAATTGAGCATTGACTTTTATCCAAAGGCCGTTTACTTTCAGTGTAAGTTTGAATTTCACAGTCCGCCATTACTCTCTTTGATAACTGACCGATTGGACTTCGGAGGGTTGGACCCAGGGAAAAGTGACATCAAAGGCTCACTATCTTAAAATTTCATGTACATGAATTTAAAATTCTGAAAGCCCAAAACCCCGTGCTGCATATTAATTCGGCTGCGCACACACGCATTGCGTTCTTAAACTAATGAGTCTTTGACGTCATTTTCTCCTTGATCCAGCTTTCTCAAGATCTTACA
>NC_090892.1:51883555-51888555 GCF_036669925.1 Montipora capricornis | reverse complement strand
GTTGAATTCCAGCAAAGGGGATTACCTCACATACATGCAGTATTTTGGGTATCTAGTTGCATGAGAGCCCACCGTGCTGTTACACAATTATCCAACTATCAATGCTAATGCATAAAGAAAACTTCAGCCTGCCAATTTTAAACAATCGCGGTAACTTTCATATCCACGAGTAACGACAGTGGCACTTTGATTTTATCAACGACTGGAAATTCTCGAAACAGACAAGACCTATAAGACCTAAGACAAATTTGGACCAAGCACTGAGGGAGCTAATATATATCTTTTTTTGTCTTCAAACAAACACGCCCAACCAACCACCTACCCACGACCCACCCACCCACGCGATTTAGCCTCACCCTCACCTCCGCTCCTTTTTTCCAAAGGCTTTTAGGTGCTTTGTCAAAGACATTGAAATGAACTCGAAAATGGACAATTTTTTGTGTTCAATGTGCATGTATTATCCCAGTATTGGGTGGAGATAGTGAAGGAAAGGAAAAAAAGTTTCCATACCATGTTTGTGGCACGTGGCCAGGACATAACGCAGACGTACGTGTTGTTACTTCATTCTCACACAATCATGGTTGGTAGCGTGTGTACTAAATCGCAAACCCCTCACTTTCACCGAAGAACTCTCTATAACTCTTGACAGGAGTGGGAATCCATTTCAAGTTCATTTCTCAGTTAACACACAATCATGCAGTTACCCATATCACTGACTGGCTTTTTCCTTTTTTTTCCCTCCTTGAATTAGCTCGATGAAGAAGTTGCCAGGCTGCATCTTGACCACCTGGGTGTTAAATTGACTACGCTGGACGCTGAGCAAGCAAAATATTTGGGAGTTGACGCCAAAGGACCCTTCAAACCGGAACACTACCGCTATTAACAACTTGAATCTCGCACTATTAACAGTTACATCACAAGCCTTCGTATCTTTTATTAAAAATCAGCATTGATGGTGATACCTGTGGCTGTGTATTTCTCTTTTTGCTCTTTGATTGTATTGAAATAATCCATGAGTTTAAAGCTCCCATAATCCATGCGACGAGCATTTCATTTCCCGTGGTTCTGTTTAGTTCTGTCTCCGTTAGTATCGAGTGAAGATATCGGTAACGCCACCAGTTACTGTTAATGTCATGTCATGATGTTGTCTTGGACTTTAAGGAAAGGTGATTGTAATGGCCGATTGTTTGTTTGGTTAAAATCGCGAGGCGCCGAAAAATGATGACAGATCCAAACTTGTTGGATCACAAAAATAAACTTTTAATAGTACAAAATCGAATTGTTTTTTGTTGCGTGTGGCGAACGCGCAGCGAACGAACGACGAGCGACATATTCTGATCAGTTCCCCGCTCACTCAACAGTCAGACTAAAGAGGATATAATCGGTTATAAATCATGGCCTGACTAGCAAGAACAAGGCTGAAAGTTGCATAAACACGTAACCAATAAATAAGTCGAGCAGTTTCATCAACGTCTATCATTTCCGAGTCAGAGTTGGGCCGAAACTATAGTTCCTTTGTTGCGAATTGCCTCCTTTGCCGTGGAGTGATATTTTCAAATTTGGAATTAATGAGGTCGGTACTGCCGGTCTTTAGTTTACTCCACCGCTACAATAGCGGCGCGAGCCGGTCGAAAGTAAAATTAACGACTGTTAACAATTGCTATCGGAACTGGGAAATAGTGAACTATTTATAAACAATGCGTCTGTTAGCCGCGCGTTTTGACTGCGGTTATAAGAAGATTCTTTCATTCAGTTTGTGCAAAGCAGTTACATTGTCAAGGTCATCAGTTAACTAAAATGGATTACAGTCAGTATAAATCCGATATTGCTCCAAAAGAGTGCTTGTGTGTTCTGCGCTTGCTTAAGTGTCCCACGGGCGTGATGCACTTTTGAGTCTCCAGCTTTCCGTCCGAAGTATTCTGAGCCTAGCAAATGATGTCACGGACACTTCCTCCGACGTTCCGGTGATGACTTATTTCGTCCTGAAAACAGACAACTGTGTTTGGTAAGTACCTCATACGTGTAGGCTGATGTCGTTTGTGTCAGCTGCATCTTAAGGAGTGTCTTCATGGAGGAAGGGTACCCCGGCTGACCGGTCGAGTTTCCCGGCTAAGAGGATTAAAACATAGCTATTAAAACATAGCTGGCCAGTCGGCTATCTTAGCGCAAACAATAAGGTGGACAAAGAAAGTTTTGGATGCAAGTTTCATTTTAGTATCCACCGATCTCTTGTTCCGCTAGCGGCCGCTTTTTAGTGTCAATCCGTTCAGCAGACGTCACTAGTAAGTGCTAACGACGAAACAATTCCCCGGTCTTAATTAAGCTCGCCGCTCACAGTGAGGAAAGAGCTGAGCAAACTGCCTCGCTAGGCGGTTTCCTCAGCCGTTTCCTCATCTGAGCTTGGTCAATCAAGCATCCAATGAAATACATGGCATTCTCACGTGACTTTCAGGGGTTCAAGGTGGCATCGGAGGAAGAAAATCCGACCCCACTGATGCCACGTGAGAATTCCATGTATTTTATTGTACGCTTGATAGTCCGATCCGAGCTTAGCTCGATTCTCACAATGGCCGCACACAGTGAGGAATTAGCCTCGCGAGGCCAAAAATATCAAACATCTTTGATTTTATCCTCACGGCCTAGCGAGGCGAATTTCTCGCCACAATTTCCCCGCACACGTGAGGAAACTGCCGAGCAAACCGCCTCGCGAGGCACTTTGCTCAGCTCTTTCCTCGCCGTGTGCGGCGGGCTTTAGCCGGGAATACCCGGCACGAACCGTTTACGTGGCAAAAAGATAGCCCTCCAAGAGGGGTGCCCGGTGCCCCGGGAAGGAGGATTACCCCGTCTAACTTGTAAACGCTTGACTGCAACTTCTAAGTTGGCTCTCTCGTGCAGGGTAGCTCGGTACGCCGGGTAACTCGGTTAGCCGAGGCACCCTCCTCCCATTTAAAGAGGTTCTTCCATTTCAGTACCTTTTCATTCTATCAAAAAAGTTACATTGACTACGGAAGAGACGGAATTATAAAATCATCCGCCTAATACGGTGTTGACGTTGTTGTTGACTTCGAATCTGAAGAAAGGATGTGTTCGTTGTGTATTTTACATTTACGTATGCACTTGATTACACTGCAGTGCGGCCCAGTGGTTACGGGACGCTTGCTTTGAAATCCAGAGTTTCCGGGTTCAAGACCCGTTCTGACCACTCGTTGAATTTGTTCCTGGTAATCTCTGGTTCATCTTCTACTGCACTTGTAAATAGTCAACTGTTTTGCCTCCGACCAGTTGGCGTAGCAGTTGTTGTTGCTGTTCTGTTTTGCCGGTCTTTTCGTTGATTGTGTTCCATTGGCCCTGAAATGTCCCTGTGGGGAGTGGTCAATTTAGATGTATTTTATTGCTTATAGAAAAGATATTTGCCAAGCCTCATCTTCCTAAAACAGCATCATGAGTCGACTGAGTTTTGCCTCATACTCGGCCCAATCTTGGTGTATCATGTAATCGAGTGATTTTAGATGCAACACCAACAAAGGCCTTGCTGTATTTGGCCAAGAAAAGTTTCATTTTGAACAGTTTTGCGACATCTGCAGTACACAGTTACGCTGATATTCAGTTTGTTTTCCGCACGTCCTTGCATCGCTGCTATGACCAAAAAATCAATTATTCTTTTTCTCTGATTTTAAATACTATGTTAACTAAAAATTAAGTGACCCAAGTTTTAACCCTTGATTTATAAAAGACACCTGTTTACTTTAACAGACTTTTAAACTCGTATTTTGCATGTCTAACAAGCTGCATTTACAGGCTGAAATTTTAAGCTGGTGAGTAAATGACGTCACTTTTCCCCAAAGGTCCAATCGTTCAGTTTTGAATGCGATTAATGACTGAACGTGAAATCCACAACTTACACTCAAAGTAAACAGCCTTTGGATAAAGATCACAGCTCAAAATTTTGCCAGTCAGGTGTTAAGTAAACACACCCTTAAAATCTGAAGAAAAGCAAAGTGGCTATAGACCACTTTCATAAGTGGCGACCACTTTTACACAATCATTATAAATCTTTGAAAGGCGATCGGTCATCATGATGATATAATGTGTTAAAAAAACGTTGTATCTGATCTGATTTTAAAAATTTGGTTATATATAGATAAAAAATAGTCTTAAACTGAATTTTCGGTTGCAACCGCAGCCGCTTCTTGAGAGTAAACATTGTTTTGTATTATATGTTAACAAGAGAGTATGAAGGTAAGAGAGGTAATCCCTCTTATTGGCCCTATTCCCATCGTAATCCCTCTTAAGTTATTTTTAGATCTCCTTTCGAGATCCGGTATTCCCACGAGGGTTAACTGATAGCCAATCATACGTCCCCATTTTCGCGAACGACGCGAATCATTGCGTGGGAATTCGTTCAGCTGTCAACATTGGTAAAAATGGGGACATGTGATTGGCTATCAGTTAACCCTCGTGGGAATACCGGATCTCGCAGGAGATCTAAAAATAACTTAAGAAGGATTACGATGAGAATAGGGCCAATATGAGAGATTACTTCTCTTACCTTCATACTCTCTTGATGTTAATTAGACCTACTGGCCTCATTTTGAAGCAAATATTCTTTTGAAATTTGCTGGTCGTAGCGAGGTTAGAAAGATTTATTAGCATTAAAACAAAAGACTATTTTATTTGGCCGCCATTTTGAAAGAGGTCTATGAGCCACTGAAATCGGAAAATGAATTATGAAAGGTGAAAATGTTGGGGTAGATTTTCGCATACCGGACGAAAATGGCGGAGGACAAAGGAACAATTGTTATTCCGCTTAGGCCGTGCTATAATTATGCATTATTATGTTCGCTTTGTTCTTTTGTTTTACGGACATTAATTATTTCGGATCCAGTGTATGAAAGACCGGGTGGTCACCTGGTGAAGCTATATCGAGGGCGTTCATCGAGGATCGAGTATGACGCGTTTATGGGACAGCAGCGGTCGAAAAGTGTAGCATGCCTTGTCTT
>NC_090892.1:51873555-51876055 GCF_036669925.1 Montipora capricornis | reverse complement strand
TCGTTCCGTTTCCTGGCCCTTTTTCACAAGATCGAGTAAATATGTGGGATGGCATGCCGAGTAGTAAAATGGAAAGCGCCATTCCCATCCAGTTGGTCATTAAATTCGGAAATCGCTTAATTTTATGCAACAATCATTCCATCCGGATTATTTGGCTAAATGGCAAGCACCCAATGCTTCGTGAAATGAAACGGAAATAACAGCTTTAAATGTCATTTAGTTATACTGCGACTGATAATAAGATTAAATTTCTCCATGTTTTGGAGACTAATGCGTGGAACTGTAGACAGCGGAACCGCGGAACCTGTGGAACCTTGAAAAATGACTGTTTCAGGAGCTCCTGCTGTTTTTATTAAAATCACATGGTAAAAACAATGAGATTCACATTAATGTTGCCTGTACCCGCCGATTATCGCGTTCCAGGTGCCATTTCTGGCTGTTGTCTTCGAGTTTGTTCCATCTTATTCAAGTTAGCCGATTAACTGGAGGATTGCGTGACAAGTCACCATCTACCAAGTCATAGGCCTAGGCCAAGATCAGGGAAACTATCCCACCACCAACGCGCCACGCACCAAATTCTCCTTGTAACCGCAAGCGAATGATCAATTCAGTGGTAGTCATAGCTGGGAATAAGTTGTTCTGAAGTCAAACAGACGCCGTAAAACTAAAGAAAAGAATACAAACATAAAAAGCAAATGAGGATCTCACCAGTAAATCAGTTGGTAAATTCGAAAATGACCTAAAACAACGACACGAACAAGATTAGGAAAATTGGATCTGCCTTAAGAACTGCGGAAGGTACTAAATCAGGCGCTAAACGAAAGCTATAAAACCAAGATGACAACTGACTGACCTGCATGTCGCGAAAAAAAAAAAATAATAAATCCTCAAACTAAGCGAGATCGTCTCAGTGAGGTTGTAAAATGAGTTGGTAGATGGTGACTTGTCACGCTATCCTCCAGTTAATCTGCTAACTTGAATAAGATGGAACAAATACGCAGATCACAGCTAGAAATGGCACCTGGAACGCGATAATCGGCGGGCACAGTCGATATTTAACAATCGTTAGTGTAAATCTCGTCGTTTTGAGTAGACCTTTTGCAACAATTCATCGCGTGACCTTTTTTTCATAAATAGGATGATTCTGCTGGTTTCATGAAATTTATTTTCCAGAAATAAAAAGAGCAGCTCAAAATATGCTACCATGCCGACTTTTGTAAGTATATTGTTTAAACTGATGTTGCTACAGATGAAAGAATTTATTAGGATTTGTACGGGAAAAAGACTCTTTGCCACCCAGTCACGCTTTGATGATTTTCTTACAAATCCTTGTATTTTTCGAAGTTTTCAAACCGCTTTAAAACAGTCATTTCTCCAGGTTCCACAAGTTCCACAGGTTCCGCGGTCTGCAGTTCGACAAATTAGTCTTACCCATAGATCGCGCCATTGTTGCCTCTAATATCGCAGCAATTGAAATAGACTGAAATCATGTTACAACTGATGGGCAAAGCGTAATCGTGGGTTCAGTCCACAGCTAAGACACTTCAACTAAGATTAGTTTGAATGAAAGTAATTAGCACAGACTTGCTAATTGCACTGACCATTGTGACCACAATTTTTTAGATGTCTTCAATTTAAATTACTGGTGTTCAACTTAACAAATGGAATGTGGTTCAGCGCTGTCTGTACCCTTATCGACAATGATATTCGTCATCACAGTGGTCAAAGCGAGTCCACAACAAATTTTGACAAATCGTTGTCGATAAGAATATAGACAACGTTGAACCACATTCGATTTGTTTGTTGGAGCGGTTTTCAATTGAGTGTCGAAAGTAATTAGCAAATTATTTTGGTTTTGCATTACTTCACTAAGTGATTGGTTCAAAGTTCTCGCGCCATTTTTTCAACCAATCAGAAGTAAAATGAATGCCAATTGTAGCTCGCGCCTGCACATTTTCCCGCGCTTTGCGTATGCTACGTGTAATTACTTCGAGTTTTGATTGGTTTACCGGATTGTCTCCGTCCTTTTTGATTGGCCAAAGTAATTACTTTGGTTCTGGTTTTACGACATTCGATTGAAACTCGCTCTACCACAATTTTCAACGTTAAAAATAATGTTTATCTCTTATCGTTACAGTAAACATAAATTTCATTGTCTGATGTGGTAAAGTTAAGTTTCTCCTTATAGTCTGGTCACATGATCAACGCCCTTATAGCCTAGCCAGATTCTTGTTTTTATCTTACTTCCTCTTAGCATGACCTAATGTTTTTAGCGACCGTTCTGTTAGTGAACAAGTAGACTTCGTGGGTTGTTGCTTGGGGGGGGGGGGGGGGGGGAGGGGTGATCAGACTGAGCATTTGAAAAGCTAGACATGCGAAAATAAATCATTAATGTGCAAGTTTTGTGGAACAAAGAGCAACCCAAAAGCACACACAGTCATGCCTATAACAAAAGTGACGTTTTTTCGGAATGTTACAAGAATACCCAATATTTTGTTGA
>NC_090892.1:51853555-51868555 GCF_036669925.1 Montipora capricornis | reverse complement strand
GCACCTGGCTTGTAGAAAACTCTACATTTGTAAGGCTGTAGGCGCACCTGTAATCTGTCAGGTCTTGCAGTAGTTTTGCTGGTGGGTTTGTTGAAGATCACGTCTAAAGGCTTATGGTCTGTGATGACTTTAAATGATGATCCATAAAGATAGTAATACCACATACCACAGCAGGAGCTTTTCTTTCCGGCCCCTTTCAATATAGCGGCTTTCGCAATCAATGAGGAAACGACCGACTCGTATACGCCACAACATTTCTTTCTCCATCCACTGCTACTTGGGTAAGAACCACACCTAGTCCAACACTGAGGACTGGCATCAACAATCAACACTGTTCCCAGTGAGGGGTTGAAATACTTCATAACTTCTGGAGTCGTCATTCGAGCCTTGAGACATTCAAATGCATGTTGCTGTTCTGATCGCCAAGTCCATTTGACCGATTCTGGTGAGTTAACTGACGGATTGGAGCAGAGATGGATTCAAATTCCTCAATGAAACGTGCATGATATAATAATTGTGCCAAGCCAAGGAAACTGCTTGCTTCTGCTACATTTTTTGGAGGACTCGCAGCCATATGCATGAGGGTAGAGATTTTCTGCGCTGAGGCCATTTGCAGACAAATGGCGACTAAAGAAATCAATGGATGATTGGTTGAGTAGACACTTGTCAGGCTTTGCAGTTAAATTGTTCTCTGTCATTCTTTGAAGAACAGCTCGTAGAGCATCATCATGATCAGCTTGGGTCTTGCCAAACATTATTATGTCATCAAATAAGTTTCTCACACCCTTGATTCCTTGTAGGACGTCTTTTATGGATTTCAGAATATTTCTGCAGCTGAATCAATTCCAAAGCTAAACCGTTGTAGCGAACTAAACCAACATGTGTGGAAAAGGTAGTGATGCTTCGGGCCGTCTTCATCTAGCTCCATTTGACGATAGCCTTGGTTCAAGTCTATTTTGCTGAAAACGGTTGATCCATTCAGATCTACAATCAGATCTTCTACATTGGGTACAGGGTACAGCTCAAGTTCTACTTTAATTTCAAGTTTACTTTCTTATTCACTCTATCAGTTATAGAGCTGCCATATTATGGAACACTGTCTCGTGGGCTGCCTCTCCGCCTCTTTGCCCTTTTATCGCAAGGGAAGAGAGGAAATGCATGGGGGATTAGATTTTTGTGCCCAGTCAGTGCAGTCGCTCCCTAGGCATTCCCTGGATTTTAAGTACTATTAGACGTCTATATGCATTTTTTTAATTTGGATATCTCTGCATATTACTATGCCTAATTTTGCATGACGCTATTGAATTTAAATTATTTTTTTTTATATTACTGTCAATACACTTAAATTACTTGTTGTTGCATGCTATATTTCATTTTAACTTTTAACTCGTAATTTGCGCGACCCCACCCCACAAGCATTTTGCTTTTAAGCTTATAATATATTTACAAAGAGAATTGTGGTGATGATGATGATGACAGGGGCACTGAGAATAGTTAAGGTTCCTGACATGAAGTACCAAGCATGGATAAAGTTTGTTAGGGTGCTTACCATTAAGCCAAAATTTGCGGAAATTTTGGTTGGAAGTCAAATGGAACGGCCCGGTCCGGTTCGGGGTCCAACGGGAAACTTTCAGGAAAAAAAAGGACCACCTCAAGAGGTGTCCATATTGACCGGTCGGACCTGTCGGACCGAAATTTCCTTCACCATTTATCCAAGTTGATATTTCAAGTACCGCTCTTCTGTCTCCACCAATTCGAGTCAGCTGGAAGGGAACGCCTGGGCACAAGCTAGGTCATTGTTTACCATTATGCAAAGGTCACCAACCGGTCACCCCAACCGGTTTTTTTCGACAAATGGTAAGCACCCTTAGTTTTCTACTCTGCTGTGACATATTGTTCGTTGGGTATATCGGTTCCTCCTTTCGTCACAAATTGATTCAGTCAAGTGTTTTTGTAGGATCTTTTGTCTATCAGCTTTGTTTTATTAGGTTAAAAGCAGAAGCTGTATCTGAGTGAAATTCCTAAGGAAATTTGTTGGTTCTGATCAATGCAATGCGTATGATTATATGCTCATCAGGTGTTAATTAACAATTATTGGATAAGGTTGAGCATGTTAGCGATAATTATCAAGGCCAAAGTTCGTTTTATCTGTCGAAGCCGAAGGCTGAGGTGGATAACACAAACTGAGGCCTTGATAATTATTGCTATCATGCGAAAACCGAATCCAATAGTTGTGTTATTATGCATATTCCTGATCTGCACTTGTAAAGACAAGGACTGACTCATCCATTTCTTTGGACGAGCGGAAAATCAAAGAATGTTTCTGCGGTTGGCAGAGTCTTGTTTCCTCTTCTCTGCTGGTTAGTGTGTTAGGTGACGTCACTTCTGCATACGTAAAACTTTTGTTTGTAGGTATGATGTCAATTCTACATAAATTATAATCTATTGTCTGTAGGTTTGACGTAATAGAAACAGAGCAAGCAAGAATTAGCTGCGTGCTTATAGCCAATCAAAATCTAGCTGGTGACACCAATGTATAATGATAATATTTTGAAGTACGGTTTTTATTTAATATTTATGACCAGGATATGAAGTTATTACCATGGAAGAAGCTGCTTCCCAGGGTCAGATTTTCGTCACAGCAACGGGCTGCCGTGGAATCATTCGCAAAGAACATTTTATGAAAATGAAAGATGATGCCATCCTGTGCAATGTTGGTCACTTTGATTGTGAAATTGATGTGGCATGGCTTAATGGGAACGCTAAGAAGACCAATATCAAGCCACAGGTAGGGTTCTCAATTTCTTAGTTGTTTTCATTGGTAGGAAAGTTGCTTTATTGTTGTAAGTGGGAATTATTGATATTATTGGGTGCTTTTCTTCAGTTGGCAAATGCGTCATTTGGTTCAATCAGTCCAACTGGAATGTTTGGGGCAGCTTTGAAGATGCAGGGTGGTCCACTTTGACTGGCCAGACTGAAATTGCTCTTTACGTTCAGCTGAAGTGTGGTTCTTATTGTCTCTTGCTCATAAGAAACGCATACAAGGCTTTTGTCGGGTTTGTATTGGTGGAAAGTGCTATGAATTTCATTTGGCACGTGGCATTTCAGAAATTGAGCAACTGGAAAATTTGTTCAACGGAAAGCGTCCCCTTCTGTCCCCATCCACACCTGGGTCTCAGGCTACAGAAACCAAGTTTAGTTAAGCACTGGCCATGGTGGCTTTTTTGTCAGTTGGCTCTTTGTGTCCACAAGTATGATGATAGTTTTTGAACTTTGATAATCGTGAGCTGGTTTTAGGGGGGGGGGGGGGGGGGGGGTTATTGTATTATTATTTTTGCTGGAACAGATACTGTTTGCCTAACGTGAACATTTCTAGTAATGCAAAACCGTCATAAACTAAGTCAAACTGACAGTCTAAATTATCTGGACTTTCGTCAGAGTATATACTTCGATTATTTCAATTCACCGGCCTTGAAATATTCCCAGTTACTGGTTGGCATCCTCAAGCCTGTTCTGTTGGTGTCTTCTATGTTTGTGATAGTGAAGAGTTCCAAATAACAATGAAAATGACTCAAGTTTAGATTGTGGACTTTTACTATAATCTATTACCTAGGTGATCAGATAAGTCGTAGACCTTCATATTTATAGATCGTCTTAACAACTACAAAAAGTTTTCCCCACGGAAATTGCTTTTGAGTATCCTTGAGAGCTTTTGGCCAATTTCTTCAAAAGAGCATTTTGAAGCTGGAACGGGAATGAGTGACCTTCTCTTCTATCCTCGTCAGAACTTCAAAATATCTGTAAATTGTCAGTTTTTTGTAAGTAGTGTTACCATTAAAGATGTGAAAGATCGTCAATTAAAATATCTTTCAAGATGCTGGGGCTTTTCACCGTTGATACATTTGGGTATTCCTGTAGTTTGCTCCCTTCCTTAATATTACGTTTCTGCCGATTGTAAGTTGCTCTCTTTAATTAACAGTATTTTTTTTTTTTTTTTTTCCAATGCATGTATCGTGTGTGTAGTTTTGTTACATACATGGGCATTAGTCAGTGTAACTACTTTTGATTTCAGGTTGACCGCTATGAACTGTCTAATGGCCGCCATGTCATTTTGCTCGCTGAGGGACGTCTGGCGAACCTTGGCTGTGCTATGGGCCACCCTTCTTTCGTCATGAGCAACTCGTTCACCAACCAAGTCTTGGCACAGATTGAACTTTGGACAAAGACTGACCAATACCCAATAGGTGTATACATGCTTCCCAAGAAGGTAACTTGAAAACCTATGGCAGGACTATGCCTAAACAAGGTTGTAGTGCAGGGTGCAAACCAAGCTGTTTAATAAACCCATTTCATCGGCCATTTCCAATGTTCAACTCCGCTCCCTTTTTCCCCAATGGCTTGTGTGTACTTTGTTGAAGACATTGAAATGAACTTGAAAATGACCAAATTTTTTATTATATAAACACCAATGAAATACCGGTTGAGCTTTAGCGCGAAAGCATGACATCTTCACACGTGAGAAGATCACCGTCGCCACGGTTACATAATAAATCGCGCCGTTTTACGTTTGAACTACAAAAAATGGCGCTGCCATGAAATATCCACTGTGAGTTCAATGTGCCATGCATGCATATATTTATCTTACTGGGTGGAGATGGATCTTTGTGACAGCAGAGAATACATGTATGGACATGTTGCAGACATACGTGTTGTTGCTTCATTTAGCCCACAATCATGGTCGGTAACGTGTTTACTAAATCGCAAACCCTTCACTTTCACTGAAGAAATCTCTTGACAGAAAGGGAAACTCATTTCAAGTTAATTCATTTCTCGTTAAAACACACTCATGCAGTTACCCAAACTAAATCGCTGACAGGCTTTCCCCTTTTTTTTTCTCCTTGAATTAGCTCGATGAAGAAGTTGCCAGGCTGCATCTTGACCATGTTGGTGTCAAATTGACTAAGCTGGCCCCTGAGCAAGCAAAATATTTGGGAGTTGACGCTGAAGGACCCTTCAAACCGGAACACTACCGCTATTAACAACTTACGGGAATCTCGCACTTTGGACAAAAACAATTACATCACAAGCAGTCTTATGGTGCTATTTATATCAGTGTTGTTCTTTTGGTCTGTTATTTTAAGGCGAAGAACATTTTGGTTTTCCCTGATTTTTTCAGGTTTGCGTAGTTCTCTGTTTTGTTCTGCCTCTGTCGGCATACAGCGAAGATATCGGTCACTCCACCCATTGTTATTGATGTGTTAAAATTGCTATAGTGGCTGTTGAATCAAGGGGTTCTTGGCACATAGGAATAACAAGAATAATCTTTAAGAACGGAGCTTCCGTTTGTGACAAGGCTATATCTACAATATAATCTTCGTCCTCCACTGGCACTTATTATGCAAAAAAACTGGCGTGGTAGCTCAATTAGTACAGCACTGCACCGGTTCCGCGAAGAATCTCAATCTCCATAATTTTTAGTTACTGCTAACTAAACCGTAAAGAAGAGACCCCTCAAGGTAACAGCCGAAACGCGTTGGGTCAGTAATAAAATGTTTATTTGTTGAAAGAAGATTTTCCACAGCGCTTCCTCTCTCTATATATATATACGTTTATGCGAAACGGCAAACGGCAGGCTGCTGCTTCTTCTCAGTACAAAACCATGAAAACTATAACTTATTTCCGAAACTTTGTTCCGAAACTTTGTTCCCAGGGTCTCTCTTCTCTACCTCCATGGCTGCGAAACGAGGAGCAAAGGGAGCGCACTTACTTCAAGTCTGATTGGACGTGTTTCAAGGCGAGCAATAGTGTGTCGCCGATAGGAAACAGATCATCTCAGACACATATAAAGAAAACACCACCCCAGTGGGAAAATGTTTGTCGACGAGTGCCACGTGACCAGCCTGTACCAGGGTCTTTTTCTCAACGAAAATGGAGGCAGATAAGAGAGACACTGGGATCGGAACAAGGTTGCTATTTCCATGGATTTTGAACTATGATTTAAAGTCCGTAACTTGGTCTCTGTTCGATCTAAGAGCATCAAACTTGAACAGGCAATTGCAAAAATTGCGTTCATAACTGTGAAGATCATAGCTTCATTTGATTTCATATCCGCAGTTCATATATGATCCATTTCATGTATCATTTTGATTCATTCCTCACGGGACCAGCTCCCAACGTCAGTGGCTTCATAGCACAGTTGGTTAGAGCGTCGCACCGGTATCGCCAGGTCACAGGTTCAAACCCCGTTGAAGTCCTGAAATTTTCAGGCTTCTTTACGCAATTGCAAAAACTGCGTTCATAACTGCGAGGATCATAGCTGTACTTGATTTCATATCCGCAGTTCATATATGATCCATTTCATATATCATTTCATCGTTGATTCATTCCTCAACATTGGAACCCACAAATGACCAACTCCCAACGTCAGTGGCTTCATAGCTCAGCTGTTACATGGTTAGAGCGTCGCACCGGTATCGCGAGGTCACGGGTTCAAACCGCGTTGAAGTCCTGAATTTTTCAGGCTTCTTTACGCAATTGCAAAAATTGAGTTCATAACTGCGAAGATCATAGCTTCATTTGATTTACTATTATTGTTAGTTTAGGACACTGTGTCCCAGGACTTAATATAACTAAAAATCGTTTTTGAAACTGGAATTTCAGCTCTAAAAGAACCGCTTATTTTCGCTTCACCATTGGAGATCAAGACACCGCGCCCTCAAAAAAAGATTTATTAATTAATTAAGGCCCTCTTTACAAGGAGGGAGTGTAACCCTACTGCTACGGTTTCCCTAGTAGCCCGGGTTTACAAGTAAAATTTGACAGGTAGGGTTACCCTATCACCCAGGACAACTCTAAATGATGGTCATTTGTTGAGGCCTGTCTGACCTCTAATGTTCGCCGCCAGGGCGGCATTCCAGATCTCAGGAGCAGACGCTGAGAAAGCCCTATCTCTTTATGTACGCTTGAATCTTACTGAAAAATCTTGCACATGACAATACCCCTGAATGCACTGAACGTAAAGAATAACGTTCATTATGCTCTATAAGGTTGCGCAAATATGCTGGTGTAGATTAACGAATTACCTTAAAAGTTAGTAACTGCAGCTATTTTATGACTTATTCTATACCTAACGAGCAGCCAATGAAAGGAAAAAGAACAGGCGAGATATGATAAAATTTAGGTGTATGTGTGATTCGATTAGACGCGCGGCAGTGTTCTGAAGACGCTGGAGCCTTGACAAATGAACTTCTGGTATCCTAAAAAATAGGACGTTACAGTAATCAATGCAGGCCAATTTATAGCTGCTTGAACAAGCAGCTTAGTGCTGACGTACGTTAGAAATTTTCGTGTTTGTCTGATATTATGAAGATGGTAATAAACTGACTGCCAGATCTCATTGATGTGTGTGGACATACTAAGATTACAATCAAACCACTCTCCTAGATTCCGCACAGCAGTGGTTTCGCTAGAAGATTTGTGTTAAAAAGGGTTGACAGGCCTACACGACTCCCTTGTACGTGGTCTGGTTTCTGTTGCCTTTGTCATAATTTGGCTGTCTTGAGTACATATTTGAATGGACGCCTCTTTTAGGCGGTTCCTGTAGGATTCATTTAATCAACACCAGGTTTCTTTGAGGTAAATTTAGGAACATCTTAAGAACGTTCAGCCACAGCTCCAAAATTATAAAAAAAAAAGCGTATTCCTGGCCGCCAGAAAACCTTCAATTTGCTTACTTCGCGTCTGTGTTTTAACTAAAATGCGAGCCGCACGATCATTTTTCCAACGTAAACCAACAATATGCTTTCTTTCTGACGATGTCGTTCTCGTTTTTCCAAACTCACTTTACACACCCCGCAGTCATTTTTTTCTTTTTCTAAAAAACGAGGTTGACAGCGATGTTTTGTTCAGCGGAATTATTATTCGAGCCCAGCTTACCGCAATTGGCTGATTTCAAGCCGAAGAGGATTAGGTACGAGTCTCTAAATTATGGAATTAGCAACTGTTGATCCACATAGTCAGAAAGAGCACACCAAGATTGACAAACTCCTTAAGTTTGGTGTTAATCAGGTTAATTTTGACTGAGATACATTCATTTAAATACGTCGTAAAAATTTGCAAGGAAAATGTATGGCCATCCCGACTCATTCTAACTATGTGGATCAATATCCGGAATTGCGCAGTGAACTGGAGCGAGTTTCAAATTTGAAGCAATCGATAAATTGACACCATCACATGAAAGGTAACATTGAGATTGGCCATCTGTTCAAGTTTGATGCTCTTAGACCGAACAGAGACCAAATTACGGACTTTAAATCATAGTTCAAAATCCATGGAAATAGCAACCTTGTTCCCAGTGCCTCTCTTCTCTGCCTCCAAACATTTTCCCACTGGGGTGGTGTTTTCTTTCTATCTTTCTGAGATGATCTGTATCCTATCGGCGACACACTATTGCTCGCCTTGAAACACGTCCAATTCTCGCCTTGAAACACGTCCTTTCTTTCTATCTGTCTGAGATGATCTGTATCCTATCGGCGACACACTATTGCTCGCCTTGAAACACGTCCAATCAGACTTGAAGTAAGTGCGCTCCCTTTGCTCCTCGTTTCGCAGCCATGGAGGTAGAGAAGAGAGACCCTGGGAACAAAGTTTTGGAAATAAGTGAGGTGAAAATCACTTTGTTTGCCTATTTAATATTTTGGGGGAAACAGCCTCAAAATTAGAGACGTTTGCATGGATTTTTAACTGTTTTGAAGTCCATAAGTCTTTATTTGACCTAAAAGCATCAAACTTGAACAGATGGCCAATCTCAATGTTGGTCTACTGTCAACTTATCGATTGGTTCAAATTTGAAACTCGCTCCAGTTCCCTGCGTTCCAATTCCGGATTGGCCTGAAAATTTACAGACCTAGTCGTACCTAGTCCTCTTCGGCTTGAAATCAGGCTATGCTCAATATCCTGCGAAAAATGTCCGAAAGAACAATTTTGATCTGTATGGTTTTCGATTGGCTGGTAAAGTGAGGCCACCACGATTAAACCTGAACCTCTTACTTTTCTCCACTTGTATGTCCTGTGTGCATGGAGCAGAAAACGGAGTTAACATTGATCCGAAGTTCCCGTGAGGCCATTTCTTGAAGACTGACACAAGCCATCATCTGTGGTCTGTTTATGTAAGCTTATGTTCGTCCTAGAACCATGTTTTTCGAGAATGTTCTCTGTTTTATAAACTGGAGACCATGAAGTTAAGCGGCTCCCTTTTCTACCAACAGTTGAAGTGGCAAGCAATACTTGCTGTTTGTTTGTTCCTGTTCTGCGAATGGCTAATTTATCATTTGGTAATATTTCAATGCACATGGCCCGAAATAAGCCAGGAAGGGTCCCAGGAAGGTGGAAACAGTCAACATGAGCCTCTTAAAACAATGTTGTTGACTGATACCCACTTACTGGGGCCAAGAAATGGACATTGGTTTGACAAATTGAGGAGGGAATGGCAGATGGAAAGAGCATTTCAGACAGCCATTACTTATTTCAAACCTGATGTTGTGTTCTTATTGGGGGATCTGTTTGACGAGGGTATGACAAGCAATGACGAGGTAAACCCTTATCCTATTATACCAAGGACTCCATTACATTTGAGTCTCATAGTTGACAAACCTTGACCTTGTTAAACCCAGGGATGTTTGTTTTTTTTTTAATTCAAAACACGAGGTTGGTTGAGTTACATGTACTTGAACCCAGTCAGTTATTTTGAACAGCAAGGCTAAAAAATTCTTCTAAAGCTACGAGATCTGGTTGATGTTCAGGAAAGGGAAGGATCCTTTTGAGCTAGTTAAATTAGCCACCTGCCAGCGCTTAGCGAAAACCGTAGTAGGAAACAAAATTTTCTGGCGAAATATAAATTGCATGAAAAAACTCTGAAATAGCATACTAAATCTCCCAGTTTCCTAGCACTTCGTTAAATCAAGGATCCATAGTATAATAAATGTTGCTTTGAAGCACCAACCTGTGAAAACTTGAAAGGAAAGACTTACACTCTGTTATGAGTACATCGAATCCTATCCCTATCAAATGCAATCAAACTTTAAATTTGTGGTTTAATAGTCTTTAAACTCAATAGGCAAAGGGACAACTGAAAAGGAAATCAGTGTTCCATACAAGAATCGAACCTTAACTTTGTACGACCTTGATGAATTCCTGCCTGAGACTAGGATAATAGACCATTTTACAGTTGTAGTTGCTTAAAGGTTACCTGGCCTAAGAATGGAAGCGAGGCTGCCAGTGACTGTGCTTTGATACAAACCTTTGTGCTTTTCTATGTTATTGTGGACTAACAAGAATTACAACAACACAATGTACATGATAAAAGCAGTTAGGTGTGTGCAGAAACCCATAAGTGAGTAACACACATTCACAGGTTCCGAATATTCAGTGTGAACTGATTGGTTGAATGTTTGATGTACCATATTTGGAAACCCCTCGCTCTTGTTGTTCCAAATATGGTACTTAGCAAATTGAATATTCAGAAGCTTGTTTCCCAGCACACAGGGGGCCGTTACACGTTTCAACCTTATGGGTTTCTGGTGTGTATCAATACAAGGTCACCGGCAGCCTCGCAGCCATTCATAGGCCAGGTCACTGATCTAGGCCAGGTCATCTTTCTCTTGGTTACATTACACCGTTGTTCACCACCTTCCATAAATTATTGCATTGTAACTTGGGTTAATGATTATGGTCCTTCAATATTTGTAACTTTTCAAAGTAGGTAGTTAAACATCATTCCCAGTGCCTTTATTTTGTCATCTGTCTCCTTGATGTGAAGATTAATTTAACATGAACTCAGACAACATCATTTGGCCGTCTTTTGGTGCCAAAAAAAGCCAATAAGCAGCTCCACTCTCTACAAACAGTTGAAATGGTTGGTAAGTTTAAGTCGGATTCTTTTGTTTTGCAATGCATTTATATGCAGCTGTTACCACTATATATGTGGATATTATGGCAGAAAGTTCCAAGGCATTAGTGAAAATAGTAGCAATCTTGTCAATTTCCAGATTTTTTAAAAAAATTCACCTGTATCTGAAAAGCTGGCCTTATTTCCTGGGGAACTTGCTTTTGCTGTTAGTTTTAATGGTGAGTTTTTAAAAACTAACAATGTAGCTGCAATGTCAAGTGTAAATAACAATCATGTGACATTGTTTTAAAGTTTGAACTTCTTGAACTGACTTTGGAAAACAAAAATCATAAACAAGTACCGGTAATAAAATTATTTTATTAATAATATAGATAAAAAACAAGCTCAAGTCATTATTAGTGACTTGACCTTGTTTGGGACTCCCCAAATTTGACAATTTGACTGGCTATGGATTTCAATTACTTTGTTTGGCATATAGGAATGGAATAGTTATGTGCAGCGCTTTCACAAGATGTTTCGCCATTCTGAGCTTACTGAATTCTATGTTGTTGTGGGAAATCATGACATTGGATTTCACCCAGAGTAAGTCTTTTCAGCACAATGCAGATTTACTTGATTTCCATTTTTGTTTGGTATGAGCCAATGAGAAAGAGAATGTCCCAATGGCCTTTGAGAAGTACCTAACATTTGAGCTTCACTGTTCTTCTGAAGACCATGGCCCGATTGTTTAAAAGCAGATTCACTCTAATCCCAGAATAAAAATTTACCAAGGAGTTTATTTTTCAACTACCAAATGCTATTCATCGCTGATATTCGGCAAACTTTTCATTAGAAGAAGTTTATCTATTAAAAAAAAGACACTTTAACCCAAAAGTTGAAAACGTGAAACAATAGTTTACACTAATCCTGGATTAAGTTAATTGGCTTTTGAACAACTGGGCCCATTATGTTAATCATATATTTATTGATGCATTGTGTTGTGGATATCACTTGCAAACCGCTCCCCAGTGCATCATAAGGATGACTCAGTCTTTCATCCATTTGAGGTCTGTAAGATGAGTACCAGCATTACCGGGGACAGGTTTGCATGCAGTGGGATAGTAGTGGGGCCTACATCTACCATAACAATGGTAGAAGCCATAGAAAAAGAGCCTGTGGCTTGCCTTCGACTACTGTCCGCCTCTTGTGTTTGTCTATCAACAGATATTTAATTCTTTGCAGAGCATCTGGTGACAGTCACTTGTTTGGAAGGTTTTCTTCTGTGTTTGATTCACCGTCAGTTAAACTACTCAGCCTAAGAGGAAACTTGTAAGTCATCTTTCACTCAGTCTGCTTTTTTGCTCATTTTTCATTGATACCATATCAGAGCAGGACATCTGTATTTATGAGTATTCCAAATGCAAGGTCTTCCTTTAAGACTAGTTCTTAAAATTAAGTTGCCTAAATGTGTTTCTGTTGTTTGTGTGAATATTATTTTGCAATTAGTTGTATTTTTGCAATCATTGTGTATTCAGATTTAGATTAAAATCAGAACAGTACTGGTGAGCTGGTGGCCTCTTACTGGAAGCCTTTGTGGTTGCATTCAGATTCACATGCCAGACTATAAATTGGGTGATTTTGAAACATCATTAATTCACTAGATCCAAAGTTCATTGATTTATTGTTGGTGATTTTAATTTGGTGAATTGCAACAATAATGTTATATGTAAAAGATTTGTTCCATGAATTTTGTAAAACAGTGATTTATATTAGTTATCTCTATTGCCATGTGTGCTGCACAAAAGATTTTGCCAGCCAATTGAGACTCTAATTTTAGCCTGCTCTCTTTAAGGTTTGTGTTAGCAAACTCCATAGCCATGCAGGGAGATGGATGTTTTATGTGCTCTGAGGCCATGAGAGAATTAAATGCTGTGGCAGACAAACTGAACTGTCACCAAAAATCCTACAATCACATCTTTGAGGGTATGGTGACTAATAAAAGGAATTTTTGCGAGCTTCCTGAGAACTCACCAGCACCTATACTCATACAGGTATTTGTGGTTGTGTTCTGATTATCTGATTATTTCAGATATTTACTGTAGAATATTGCCAACTGAATTGACCAGTCATATTTCCTAACTCTTTTGTCCCTCTTATGTTAATCATCTTACTTCACAGCACTTTCCATTGTACCGTGAAACGGAAATGAGATGTACTGGTGTTGATGCACCACCTCCAGAGGCAAAGCAAGTAACCAACAGAGAGAAATGGGAAGTGGTATCCAAGGAAATGTCAAGTAAATTGCTGTCACTTATCAAGCCACGACTGGTTTTGAGTGGCCACACCCATCATGGCTGCTATATTGTACACGAGGATGGCACGCCTGAAATGACTATCCCATCATTTAGTTGGAGAAATATAAATAATCCAAGTTTTGTGCTGGTAAGTGACCTACACGGAATGGGAGAGAGTAGGGGCAGAGAAGAAGCCATTTCTGTATGGTGGTCAATGAGCGCCAGCTATTAAATACTCTGATGGTATATCTATGACAAAATACTACCACTGATAAAGGAATTAAAAGTGTAGTCAAATCATACAGCGGGGGGTGTACGAAATTAGTTACCAATCCAAACAGCCATCACGCAACACACCCGTTGACTCTGCTAGCAGAGCCTTTCTTTTGCTCGCACGATTTTGGCGTTCGATCGGCTCAGCATGAATCGAGTAAGATCTTTATTGAGCATGCGCTGCATTGTTGCCAGGATACAGTTTCGAACCCAAGCCTAATATGCCTAAAAGGCGTGCCCTTCGCCGCCATCTTGATTTTTCATGGTGCAGCACCATCGGTTTTATCACTAAACGGATGTTCGCACTGGAAAAACCAGTTTGACGAGAGAAAGCAAGATTAACTAGTCCAGATCGGGTTGCGGCGGCTTCCAAGAGTTGACGCGATTCAGGCAGAGCCTCCTTTTCTCCTCCTCAGAAAAGAAAAAGACAAAAGGAAGCTCTGCTCGCAGGGTGCACGCAACAAGGCGTCACATAGAAAGGCGCCACGATGAAATGCATCATACTGAAGGGAATCAGGCAACGAGGCATCACACTAAAACGTATCAAAGGTACCACTTTTAAAGGTATTACGTGTTGCCATCAGACATTGGGCTACTGGTGTTTCAAAAAGTGACGGCGGTAATAGAGCGTCGCAAGATGCCAAGTCTTCACTCTTAAACTAAGCTATCAGCCTTCTAAGCGATGTTATTCTAACCGTAAACAATCAGCAGGAGTATATATTTTTTGCATCCTCAGCAGGAAGCTGATAATCTGAAGTGAGATTATGTTGTGTTCTTTAACATTATGCGAATTGAGCTTGTTTGAGCACGTGTACTTCTGCAAAAATAAGCATAGACAACAAAGTGTTCTATAATATAGATTTATGAAGGGGTAGTTTCTAAAGAAACTGTGGTGCTGCGTCGGTGGGGAAGTAGTATACAAAATTTTGGTTTTATCAACGGAGTTGATAATGTAAATTGGCCACCGTACGGTGGCCAATTTACATTATCAACTCCGTTGATAAAACCAAAATTTAATATATAGATTTAGCCAAGTCTGAAAGCGGAGCTCCCAGCTTATTTATTCTTACAAGAAGTTAACCGCCATGGCTTGAGCCTGCGATCCAATCGGATCCCAGTACCTGGTCATCGGTCCTTGTGTGGGCCCATTTCCATCAGTAGCGCTAACGCTCACATGATTCATATGGGATAGAAATCTAGCACTTCACATTACACTCTATTCAGTTAACTCTGTTTAAAATATAAGTGCTGCACGGCCAACGTTTGTATAAAACGTAACCTTTCCTTGTACTTGTACATGTTCATTGCCGTGACTTTAACATCTTCCGTTCCCACGGCCTGCTCCCGTCTGACCTTGTTGCTCAGTCGGTAGAGCGGCGGAGATCTAACCCGAAGGTCGTGGGTTCAATTCCCACCCTGGTCAGAGTTTTTCTCTGTCCTTGTGTGGGCCTATTTCCATCAGTAGGGCTAACGCTCACATGGTTCATATGGGATAGAAATCTAGCACTTCACCTTACACTCTATTCAGTCAACTTAAAAAAAAGCTGA
>NC_090892.1:51833555-51848555 GCF_036669925.1 Montipora capricornis | reverse complement strand
AGATCTGGTGTCAGCGGTCTCCTCGAGGAGAGGGCTGACACTGCACAAAGTAATTTATCACACACTTTTCTGATCAGCCTGTGTTATGAAATTCAACGAACCACCAAAGCTGAAATGTAGACTACGAATAGAATTTGTAATTAAGAAAAAAAAAGATAAAGCTACGAATTATATTTATGAATGTATGCGTAATTTAATTGATTTAATCTTTTAATAAATTGAAGTGTTCGCCAAGCTCAGAAGGAGCCAGTGTCATTTTTTTTCTTATCGCTGGTATAGTGCATCACGTGCAAACACTAGTTTGCCTGTTATTGAACTGAGGATGCAGTTAGTGGAACGATTATGGAATACGCGGCCACTAATGTATTCTTGCAATTCGTCCGATTTCAGTGGGTTGTAAGAATAAACCTTATTCCAAAATGGTCGCCATACTTTTGTTTAAATGCCAATTGGCTCTTTTGGCTTCGTCCAAGTTTAATCACTCACTGAAAAACGATGTCCCCGTTAAATATTCTTTTGAATTTGACGTTTTCAAAGCGAGGCCAAAAAGGGCCAATTTTCAAGGAAACAAAAGAATACTAAAATGGCGGCCAGTTTGGAATAAGGTGTGTGAGGCCGATTATTTAGTTTCCAGTCCATTGCGGTAGATTATCTATAGATACGGTTCAGCCAAAACTGCTCGCAATACTTGGTAATTTCGTTTTATCTTGCAAGGTCTGAAACGCTGCAAGGATGTTGTAATCTCGGGCATCTCCATGTTCTATGGTCAGTGCCACAGTCGCATTGGAGTTGTATCCCCACCTGCCCAGCGATGCCCGAATCATCAGCGACGGGTTTCATCACTGTTTGTACGGTCGTTGGTGTGGAAGTTTAAAAGTTTAGGCCGAGGAGTTAGAGATAGCAAGTAAAGTTCTGCGAGAGGACCTTCCATTTTCACGACAAACGTTCACTGAAGTTAATCCCTGTCGGGTGTGGTTGGTATCACATCGAGATGTACAGTGTACATCACGTGATTGCCTTTCGTAGACGCCATGTGCATAGTAATTCCTTTATTTAATCAGAATACTCATGTTTAACGGAATCCTTACCTTTCGTCACTTTAGAAGAGGAGAACTTTGGAGGTTGGAAGCACCAGACGAGCCGAGATGCCATTAAGACGATGCACTTATTTAAAGCACGTCTTTTGAAAGTACGAGGGTGTGAAATATGACTAAAAATAGAACTTTGGAGTAAAGAGGTCAATGAAACGCTCGTGACCTTGATGAATACTTCCAGCGAGAGATAAAATTGCGTTTGACATGAAAAATCTGTTGAAAAAAATACATTACAATTGAGCGACGATTGCACATGAGCGATGCCACGAAGGCAAGAAGACCACCAGCTCATGCCGCTGACACTTCTTACTGCATCTTCCCAAAATCAACGCCAACTAACGAAAAACTATCACGGTGAACGGACGGTTGAACGGCGCCTATATAAAGTGCCCCTGCCCCACACAGTCACAAATAGTGTTGCTGCTCGCCAAGGCTCGCAGCAACCGGCCATTTTCGAAATATCAAATGTTCAGCTTGATAGTGAGGCAGCGAGGACAAAAACAATAGCACCACGTTAGAGTGAATGTAAAAAACATTTGCATATCATCCACTTTCCTTTGTCTTAGTCCTCTAAACCTCTCTTTCAAGGTGAATTTTAGTATATCAAAAAAGGCCTATTAAGTACACACCATTAGTGGAGGCCCGTTCTTTTGCTTGTACGCGCGCATTCAATGAACTCTTTTCAGTTAAAGGCCTTTGGTCATCAAGGCTGATAACCAGAGTAGAGCTCTCTCGTAAGCTAGGCTACCGCAAAGATACATTTATCGTGATACTTTTTATGTAGGCTGACCAGTCACCAACACTAAAGAAAGCTTAGCCTAGCTATTTGAGTAAAAATGACTTGTTTGCGATACCTTTCTGACAAGGTGAGATAACAGACTTGCCGGAAAAGGGACTTCATCCAGTTGACTCGGACTTTCCGGGGATAACGCCCGGGATTGAGTTTTACGTTCAGTCACAAATCGCACTCAAGCGTGTAAGGCGCACGCGCTAAGTTGACCAGAGCGCGTACGTGGCATGGGTTGTGCAATGGCTGATTCATCTTTCATAGCGCAGGCGCGAAGTTTAAGCCAACGTACTTACGTGGCATTGAACGAAAATGGCGTCGTTGAAAGTAAGCTCGAATAAGGTGTCTAATGTCTAAGGTGCCACGTACAAAAGCACACACCGTTCACGAGGGAACATCAAGAGTGAATTGGGAACATTTATGAGTGAACATGACAAGTATCATTGTGATCACTCTGACCAAAATAATGTCAATAATAAATATATTTCTTTTTCTTTGTTTTTCATTTGACGATCCAGGACATCAGGTAGGGTGGCCCTATTTGGAGGAATGATGGAATGGTGGAATA
Source organism: Montipora capricornis (assembly GCF_036669925.1). Classification (NCBI taxonomy): domain Eukaryota; kingdom Metazoa; phylum Cnidaria; class Anthozoa; order Scleractinia; family Acroporidae; genus Montipora; species Montipora capricornis. The sequence goes on along the minus strand of NC_090892.1, from coordinate 51,846,106 downwards.
CACGGAATATTCTATAATACGGAATATATGGAATTTTCTAAAACACGGAAAATATTGAATATTTTGAAAGACGGAATATACGGAATGTTCTAAAACGAGGGATGAGAGGAAAGTCTTAAAAAAGGATATAAATGATACACTTTTTGCCCGTGAGTAGTCTGGGTAGGATGACAAAACTTCGGATGATAATTTTACATTTCCTCGCAACAAAAGATATAAAAATGTGTTACAGAGAAGAGTTCACCCCTAGGCGATATGTTTCTCCCCTTCTGTTTTTGAGCCTCTCGGACTGTGCCGAAACATCACAGGCGCACTTTCCCACACTCAGAGAAGGAAAAATGTGTAAAGACGATGGTAAGTGTCTCAATTGTCGTAAAAACATAATGTAAGACATGTTATCGTTTCTTTTGCCGGCTGATTTACTAAGTCAGGGCCTCTTTGAAGGTCTTTAGTACAAAACCTAATTCAAGTATCAAGTAAAGCTATGATCCTCGCAGTTATGGACACAATTTTAGCAATTGCGTAGAGGAGCCTGAAAAATTCAAGACTTCAACAGGGTTTGAACCAGTGACTATGCGATAACGGTGCGATGCTCTAACCAACTGAGCTATGAAGCCACTGACGTTGGAAGCTGGTCATTTGTGGGCTCTAATATTCCCGTGAGGAATGAATCAATAAACGAAATGATATATGAAATATATAATATACTGAACTGCGGATATGAAACAAATGAGCCCACAAAAGGCGCTGACTTGTTATCCTACCCAGACAACTCACGGGCAAAAAGTGTATCATTTATATCCTTTTTTAAAAGACTTTCCTCTCATCCCTCGTTTTAAAATATTCCAAATAGTCCGTGTTTTAGAATATTCCGTGCATTCCGCGTTTCAAAATATTCAATATTTTCCGCGTTTTAGAAAATTCCATATATTCCGTGTGTTCCGCAATTCCACCAGGCCATTCCACCATTCTATCATTCCGCCGAATAGGGTCACCCCATCAGGAAAGCCTGAGTTCACCCAGATATGTTGTTAGGCCGTGCTCATGCCCCCGCGAGTGTTGTGCCTCTATGTTAGATCGTGCTCACACCTCAGTGCATGTGAATAGAGATTTTGCTCGGCAGCCATGTTGCATGGCAGCAACAATGAATTATTTTTCCTTATGGGAACAAATGTTCTCTCTAATGCAAAACATTTTCATCGTTCCTGCTATGCAACATGCTGCCGTGCAAAACCTCTATATCCCATATGTATGTTTGCGCGTGTAATTAGAAACTCAAATTTAAGAGGATAGAAGAGGGAGCGGAAAAACTTTTCCCCTCTTGTTCCTAGCAGAGACTGAACCGAACCGACCTGACCCGAACCAAATGGAAACTAGGGAATAAAGGTATTTTTAAGCAAGAAATGACTTGATCGAAGTTACAATATGCATCTAATTTCATTAGAACTCTGAATACACCTAGCAGGGAAAAAAGAATAGACCTTTTCGCAGATACGGCGGCCATTTTGATTTCTATTGTTTTGAAAGACATTATGGGATGCTCAGGGGGGCAAATTGAGGTAAAAACTGCATGCTAGCATGCATATAGAGCACTATATACGTTTTTACCATATATAGTAACGACATGTACTCACCTACAATCACATTCACTTGTACGCACTTTCCTTCACTTGTACGCACTCACATTCACTTGTATGCACTCACCTTCACTTTTATGCACTAACCTTCACTTGTATCCACTTCCCTTCACTTGTATGCACTTTCCCTCACTTGTATGCATTCACCTTCACTTGCATGCACTTACCTTCACTTGTACGCACTCACCTTCACTTGTACGCACTCACCTTCACTTTTATGCACTTACCTTCACTTGAACGCACTCACCTTCACTTGCATGCACTTCCCTTCACTTGTATCCACTTCCCTTCACTTGTATGCACTTTCCCTCACTTGAACGCACTCACCTTCACTTGCATGCACTTTCATTCACTTGTATGCACTCACCTTCACTTGCCTGCACTCCCTTCACTTGCCTGCACTTCCCTTCACTTGTATGCACTTACCTTCACTTAAACGCACTCACCTTAACTTGTATGCACTTACCTTAGCTTGTACGCACTCACCTTCACTTCCATGCACTTCCCTTCACTTGTATGCCACCTCCTTTACTTGAATGCACTCACGTTCACTTGAACACACTCACCTTCACTTGTACGCACTCACCTTCACTTGCATGCACTCACCTTCACTTGTACGCACTCACCTTCACTTTTATGGACTTTCCTTCACTTGTATGCACCCACCTTCACTTTTATGCACTCACCTTCACTTGCCTGCACTTCCCTTCACTTGTATGCACTCGCCTTCACTTGTACGCACTCACCTTCACTTTTACGCACTCGCCTTCACTTGTACGCACTCACCTTCACTTGCATGCACTTACCTTCACTTGTACGCACTCACCTTCACTTGTACGCACTCACCTTCACTTGCATGCACTTACCTTCACTTGTATGCATTCCCCTTCACTTGTACGCACTTACCTTCACTTGTATGCACTTACGTTCACTTGTATGCACTCACCTTCACTTGTTTGCACTTACATTCACTTTCATGCGCTCACTTTCACTTGTATGCACTAACATTCACTTGGATGCATTCACCTTCACTTGTATGCACTTACATTCACTTGTACGCACTCGCTTTCACTTGTACGCACTCATCTGCACTTGTATGCAGTCAACTTCACTTGTATGCAGTCAACTTCACTTGTATGCAGTCAACTTCACTTCTATGCACTCACCTTCACTTGTTCGCAATCACTTGCGCTTTTGTGCACTGATCTTCACTGGATGGATGCACTCACCTTCCCTTGCAATTCAAAAATATTCCCTCCATAGTATTGGCCTCTATGAAAGTAACTGCCCACTCAAAAGGTTGTTACTTTCCGTAAAATATAGCTTAACTACAATAAGACACCGTAAGATGTGACGTTTCAAGCATTACTTTCGATCTACGTAGAAGGCGATTTGAAAGAGTATTTAACGTAACAGAAGTAACGGGAACAAGGGAACAACCATTACTCTAATCACGCTTTAGAGTACCATCATTTGGGGCCATTTATGCATATGTAGGCAGTGTGCTTAATTTATTCGTGCTTTTAAAATTCCTTTCCTCTTTGTCTGAAATCACTGCTAGAACGATTTATAATTCCATTATTCAGCCACAGTTTGGGGTGGTATAAATAATCTATTAATTGAATAGGCGTCCACCAGACATTGCAACGTTGATTTTTAAAGTTAAGCGCAGTCTCATACCCGAGAATATTTCTGACTTATTTAATTTAAACAACGCTCAGTATGACTCACAGAATAGTGACTTCGAATTACCAAGATTCGAAACGCTTAGATTTGGTAGCAATTCAATAAAATATACCGGCCCTCTAATTTGGTCGAAGTTGCCAAGACAGTGAAAATTGACCGAAACTCGCGCTGGACTGCTTAAAAGGTACATTAGGAAAGTTGATTATTATTACTATTATTATTATTATTATTATTATTATTATTATTATTATTATTATTAGTAGTAGTAGTAGTAGTAGTAGTAGTAGTAGTAGTAGTAGTAGTAGTAGTAGTAGTAGTAGTAGTGTATAGAAGTGAAGGTGAGTGCATGCAAGTGAAGGTGAGTGCATAACAGTGAAGGTGAGTGCGTTCAAGTGAAGGTAAGTGCATACAAGTGCGGGTGAGTCCGTTCAAGTGAAGGTGAGTGCGTTCAAGTGAAGGTGAGTGCATAGAAGTGAAGGTAAGTGCATACAAGTGAAGGTGACTGCGTTCAAGTGAAAATGAGTGCATAGAAGTAAAGGTCAGTGCATACAAGTGAAGGTGAGTGCATGCAAGTGAACGTGAGTGCATAGAAGTGAAGGAAAGTGCATACAAGTGAAGGTGAGTGCATACAAGTGAAGGTGAGTGCATACAAGTGAAGGTGAGTGCATACAAGTGAAGGTGAGTGCGTTCAAGTGAAGGTGAGTGCGTACAAGTGAAGTTGAGTGCATTCAAGTGAAGGTGAGTGCATAGAAGTGAAGGAGAGTGCATAGAAGTGAAGGTGAGTGTGTGCAAGTGAAGGTGAGTGCATTCAAGTAAAGGTGGTGGCATACAAGTGAAGGTAAGTGCGTACAAGTGAAGGGGAATGCATACAAGTGAAGGTAAGTGCATGCAAGTGAAGGTGAGTGCGTACAAGTGAAGGTGAGTGCGTACACGTGAATGTAAGTGCATACAAGTGAAGGTGAGTGCGTACAAGTGAAGGTGAGTGCGTACGAGTGAAGGTGAGTGCGTACAAGTGAAGGTGAGTGCATACAAGTGAAGGCGAGTGCGTACAAGTGAAGGTGAGTGCGTACAAGTGAAGGTGAGTGCGTTCAAGTGAATGTAAGTGCATGCAAGTGAAAGTGAGTGTATACAAGTGAAGGTGAGTGCATAGAAGTAAGGGTGACTGCGTGCAAGTGAAGGTGAGTGCGTACCAGTGAAGGTGAGTGCATAGAAGTGAAGGCGAGTGCGTACAAGTGAAGGTGAGTGCGTACCAGTGAAGGTGAGTGCATAGAAGTGAAGGTGAGTGCATAGAAGTGAAGGTGAGTGCGTACAAGTGAAGGTGAGTGCGTACAAGTGAAGGTGAGTGCATAGAAGTGAAGGTGAGTGCGAGCAAGTGAAGGTGAGTGCGTGCAAGTGAAGGAGAGTGCGTACAAGTGAACGGAAGTGCGTGCAAGTGAAGATAAGTGCATACAAGTGAAGGGAAGTGCGTACCAGTGAAGGTGAGTGCGTGCAAGGGTAGGTGAGTGCGAACAAGTGAAGGCGAGTGCTTACAAGAGAGGGTGAGTGCATAGAACTGAAGGTGGGTGCGTACAAGTGCAGGTGAGTGCATACAAGTGAAGTTGAATGCGTAAGAGTGAAGGTGGATGCGTACAGGTGAAGGTGAGTGCGTACAAGTGAAGCTGAGTGCGTACAAGTGAAGGTGAGTGCGTACAAGTGAAGGTGAGTGCGTACAAGTGAAGGTGAGTGCATACAAGTGAAGGCGAGTGCTTACAAGTGAAGGTGAGTGCGTGCAAGTGAAGGAGAATGCGTACAAGTGAAGGTGAGTGCACGGAAGTGAAGGTGAGTGCGTACAAGTGAAGGACAGTGCCTCCAAGTGAAGGTGAGTGCATAGAAGTGAAGGTGAGTGCTTACAAGTGAAGGTTAGTGCTTACAAGTGAAGGTGAGTGCATAGAAGTGAAGGTGAGTGCGTACAAGTGAATGCAAGTGCGTACAAGTGAAGGTGAGTGCGTACAAGTGAAGGTGAGTGCGTACCAGTGAAGGTGAGTGCATACAAGTGAAGGCGAGTGCTTACAAGTGAAGGTGAGTGCGTGCAAGTGAAGGTGAGTGCTTACAAGTGAAGGTGAGTGCGTTCAAGTGAAGGTGAGTGCGCAAAAGTGAAGGTGAGTGCGTACAAGTGAAGGAAAGTGCGTACAAGTGAAGGTGAGTGCATAGAACTGAAGGTGAGTGCATACAAGTGAAGGTGAGTGCATAGAACTGAAGGTGAGTCCGTACAAGTGAAGGTGAGTGCTTACAAGTGAAGGTGAGTGCATAGAAGTGAAGGTGAGTGCGTACAAGTGCAGGTGAGTGCGTACAAGTGAAGTTGAGTGCGTACAAGTGAAGGTGAGTGCGTACAAGTGAAGGTGAGTGCATACAAGTGAAGGTGAGTGCGTACAAGTGAAGGTGAGTGCGTACAAGTGAAGGTGAGTGCGTACAAGTGAAGGTGAGTGCATACAAGTGAAGGTGAGTGCGTACAAGTGAAGGTGAGTGCGTACAAGTGAAGGTGAGTGCGTACAAGTGAAGGTGAGTGCGTACAAGTGAAGGTGAGTGCATACAAGTGAAGGTGAGTGCGTACAAGTGAAGGCGAGTGCGTAAAAGTGAAGGTGAGTGCGTACAAGTGAAGGTGAGTGCGTTCAAGTGAATGTAAGTGCATGCAAGTGAAAGTGAGTGTATACAAGTGAAGGTGAGTGCATAGAAGTAAGGGTGACTGCGTGCAAGTGAAGGTGAGTGCGTACCAGTGAAGGTGAGTGCGTGCAAGTGAAGGTGAGTGCATAGAAGTGAAGGTGAGTGCGTACCAGTGAAGGTGAGTGCGTGCAAGTGAAGGTGAGTGCATAGAAGTGAAGGTGAGTGCGTACAAGTGAAGGAAAGTACGTACAAGTGAAGGTGAGTGCATAGAACTGAAGGTGAGTGCGTACAAGTGAAGGTGAGTGCATAGAAGTGAAGGTGAGTGCGTACAAGTGAAGGCGAGTGCGTACAAGTGAAGGTGAGTGCGTACAAGTGAAGGCGAGTGCGTACAAGTGAAGGGGAGTGCGTACAAGTGAAGGTAAGTGCGTACAAGTGAAGGAAAGTGCGTACAAGTGAAGGCGAGCGCGTACAAGTGAATGTTAGAGAGGCTAAGTGAATGTCATTGTATGTTAGTGTATATTGCTACCATATTACTATATATGGACATGTATAGTGCTCTATATGCATGCTAGCATGCAGGTCAAACCCAAATTGAAATGTATTTGCCTCCTGGGCATCCCATAATAGCTATTTGAAATAATAGAAATCAAAATGGCCGCCGTATCTGCAAAAAGGTCTATTCTATTTGATCTTTAAAGAGAAGTACGTGACAATTGATTATCCAAGGAAGAGTAATGTGATCACGAATTTAACAAAATCGTTGACGCAAATGCAACCACAAGCGCATGCATAAGTAGCTTATTGCAAAGTGAAAACAAACGTCGACATAAGCATCAAAATCAACCATTCTCTATTTTCGAATTCCCCATAATACACTTTGTTTTCCCCCCAAATTTTGCATGAACTATTGTTTTCAAATGCTCTTGGGGACACTGCATATTCCCAAGAGCATTTGAAAACAATGGTTTATGTAAAATTGGGGGGCAAACAAAGTATATTATGGGGAATTCGAAAATTGAGAATGGCATCTGCTATTTTTTAAAAGGCTCAGACGTGGGGAATCTGGAACGAGTGCTGTACTTGGTTACACGTAGCAAATTTCCCTTTGCTTATGCTGTTTCCTTTTCACACAACGAACACAAGCGCAGCCACAAGGAAAAGGGAAAACCTGATCATTGCGCTTGTGCTAATAGCAGGCGCGTAGCGTGGTCATTTTTTCAAATACTCACAAGTACATATGATCTAGAACCCTAAGTAAACTGAGCGAAAAATACTGCGTTCTCTATTTCTTGTCGAAATAGTTGTGTGAATACAAGCAAAGAATAAAGCGTCTTGCCCTTATTTTGAGCAAACTTGGTGCAAACAAAACATTGTTTTGGTTGTGCTAGCGTGACTGGAATTGTCAAGAACGTTCTCGGACGTCGCTCCTTTGTCACGAACGTTCTTGGAACGTCGCTCCTTTGCAACCTCGCCTTTTTGTTGCACGCTGGCCAAACAACACTGCATTGTTAGTGCAAAAAAAAGGTACAATGCAAAACTAAGTTAGAACATGGTACAGCTTTTGTTTTAGTTTTTAGAATTCAATCAAAATGGTGCTTTCATCGCGAAATCTTGGTTGCGTACAAGGAAAATGTTAAGAATAGAAACAATTGCTAAAACTTTCAAAATTTTCTGGTCACTTCAAGTACGCACGTGCGTATATGTGTATAGGACGCTACGCGCCTGGATAGAATATATTTAGAAAAATGACAAATTACAGAATACTGGCTAAACCGTCTGAACGACCTTGACTTCTTACCAATTCAAAATGTCAGGCAATATCATTTTTATGTGGCAAAGAATAAAAACAATTCACCAAAGTAAAGTGTAAATATTAAGGAATTTAGGCCAAAAATAGGAAGATATCTGCCTGTCAGTAGATATGATGTTGCCATGGTAACGGCCATTTCCCACCCTGGTCAGAGTTTTTCTCTGTCCTTGTGTGGGCCCAGTTCCATCAGTAGGGCTAACGCTCACATGGTTCATATGGGATAGAAATCTAGCACTTCACGTTACACTGCACTCTCTTCAGATAATCCAAAATTGACACCCAAAAAACATAAGCCATTTTAATATCGGTAAACATACTGGTAAATCTCTACCGGGAAAACTTTAAGTTAAATAGGTTTCCTTTTGTGACTTGTGTCCAGTAGTGAGGGTATTCGAAAATATTCTCAAAGGCCCATTTAATTCTCAAGCAACTCGAACCAACACAATCATTTTTTTTCCTTATCAATAACAAATCCCATGGGCAAGTAAGTCTTGCAAAGACGGAATTACAGTTCCCATTGCTACTGTCGGTTTCTTAGAGACACCGTCTGTATGACCACTTTTATTTCTTCGTTGTATGTTACGATCAGTGGATGCATACTCTGCATCGTGACTGATACGTTAAGAGGGAGCACAAAAGCGGAAGCTTTCAATTTTTTTTTACACAATCCGGTGCTATATTGCAAATAATCGCTTTCCTTGAAATTTTGATTTTCTAAAATAATGTCGACCGTCAACTAGTTTGTTTTAATTTGAACCTCGACTTCCGGCGTCGACTGTGATAATCAGCAAGCAGAAAATTGTACAGCCGAGGCACTTTCAAGACAGCTGTCTTGATTTAAACCAAACACCATTTAATGAACCATTCTGTTGCAAAACGCAAACAAAGCTAGTGAGTTGTTTGATGAAAGGACACACTTTCGTCGATTATTTTCCCGTTTCTTCGTCACATATGTGGTGACTGCAACCCCAACAATGACATGCTTACAACTCAAGAAAAAAAAATTCACACGCCCACTTGAAAAGTTTCCCCTATAAAAATTGAAGGGATTTTACAACTGTTCCTCCCTTTCTCTTTGATGCCTCTTTCTTTTGCGTTTTAAAATACTCCTGATCTCGTTGCGGTAATTTTCGTTAAAGATTACAAACACCACCGGATTAGCCGCGCTGTTGGCAAATACTAAAGTGTTGGCCACAGTGAGCCATGTATTGCATTGCGCGCAATTGATTCCGTCGAAATCTAGCGCCAACCATACAACATGGTTTGGCAAGGTGCAAATGGCGAAGACCACTGTTACAGCGATCGACAATTTCAACACCTTTTCCGCCTCGCGGGCATGGTCGGCTTGCAAAACACAGTTTGCGTTTGGTGGGGCGTTTTTACGGAGTTCGCAAGAAATTTTAAGGTAAGAGCATAACAAAACCGTAAGAGGCAATGCAAACCCAGCGATAAACATGAAATAAGAGTACACACGGCTATTTGTGTGGCGAGGTTCCGGCCAAACCTCGGAGCATTGCTCTGTCGTGGGGTCCACTTCGAGCACCAGTGCGTAGGGTATCACAAGGACAAACGATATGATCCAGATACACAAAATGAATCTCTTCGACGCAGCGAGTCCCAACTGAGTTTTCATTGGATGGACAATGGCTCTGTACCGGCTGATACCGATTGCTGTTAAGGTAAACGCCGATACGAGAGCGCAAATTGTTTGCATTGGAAACAACACCTTGCAAAACGCTTTGAAATAAGGCCATATGCACTGGTTGAGTTGGACAGGCAAGTCAAATGGTATGCATATCACGGTAAAAGCCAGATCATCTACGGCTAGATTTAGCAAGAAGTAATTCATCACTGTCCGAATATGAAGGCGCCTCCATACAACCCAACATACAAAACCGTTTCCGCAAAGGCTTGTTAGAAAGATTACGCTAAAAAGTAAGTACTTCAGTGTATCGACGACCTCTTGATCATCAGATAGTAAGCAATCCTCTCTATGCGATATGTTTGATATCACTAAGGCAGTAACGTTCATCTCGATGTGAGAAAGGGCTCCCTTCCACAAGGATATTTCAACAATTTTATCCACTCTGAAAGCTTGTGTGCTGCTTAAATGCCTTCTCAGACGGACAGGTGTCTTGAAAGCTAAGAATACCTAACGAGTTTTTTGGACAGGAAAACGGGCGGACGCCTAATTGATATGGTTTGGAGACGAGGATAACAATCAGAATGGTATCTTAAAAATATTTGAGGTCCGATTGTGTTTGATGTTTATCTTTTTTATTGGCATAGAATTCTAAGTTACCATACGGCAAAAGAAAGCGGCTTTTTAGCCAACTGATCAGAAACCTACCGAACTATGCATTTCGTGATTCGATCCACTGTCGGAACGTAATTAAAACTGGACTGAATTTTAAATTAACTTCCTAAAAAATGAACCATTAATTCCAAAATACACCGCTGCCACCAAAATGACTATAATTGTTCTTCACTTCGCTTCATTACAGAAACCACCACAGCTTCCAAATATTACGAATAATTTTAGGGACTGTATGACGCGCAGTAATACCCACGACTCACTGAAAAGGTAGAGTTGTGCCATTTGCTGCTGACAGAAACAAAATCCATTCGAAACCCTTTTGGTGTATTTACTACAGAAATAAGAATTTTCATCCACTTCGTTTTCCAGCTGCAAGAGAGCTTATCTGCTCACTTTTAATTTTTCGCGTCGTTGCCAACCAACCTTCAAACCGCTTTAGTCACGAACGCAATTAGCATGTTAGAAGATATACATTAGGTGGAGAGTTTGTGCACCGTCAAGAACTTCAAAAGAAGCTTTTTTTTTTTTCGTTATGCTACAAACCAACCACGAATAAACGCGGGCTTACATTGCATCCACCAAGGTTGGATAACGAATGGTCATTCAAGCCAGTTTCACTGGTCGTCCAGTTTTCATTTTTGATAACTTTATAATACGCGACTGAGTGCATATGAAGAAATTTGCATCGCCCTAGGAATAGAATAGATGGCTGTGCAAATCACCTTTTGTTGCAGTCTCGGGTAATGAATTTAACGGCGAAGCTCATGACATCGGGCCAAAAGCACCCCTGGCACGTTCAATGTAATATCTCAGAAAACAGCGCCACGGCCAGATGTAACAAGGTGCGAGTCGATTTTAATTACATGCATATGCATGCGTTTCTCGAAATCCTGAAGCAAGGAACTTTGCACATATTTTGCGCGAATAACTTGAAACTCACTTTTCAATTGCGGGAAGGATGGGGGATGTCAGTGCACACGGAGAAATAAAACCCCTCTCAGAAAACAAGGAAACACCATGCAGAATGTACCCAGATGTTTAAGCTCACCAATAATTTCATTGATCGTTGCAAAACATAGTTACAACTATTATTCATCTCAAAGACAAATGAAAAGATATAACGAAGACAACTAAAAACTGGGAATTAAGGAGTTGCTACCCATCAACCGAATGATTTACTATTAAATTAGCCCCAAAGTGCTCGCTTCACGAAAGGTGTGCCGCACTAACTTCGAGAGTGCTGTTTCCTTCTGATTTAAAGCTATTTACAATCGATGCAGGAAATTAATAAAAATGTCACTAAACACTTCCTTATCAACAAACAGAAGAAGAGTTCAAAACGATGACGGCTGCAATGGCTTCATCATGGTGACTGCCTGAGGAAACATGGAATGGTAATTTGCCAGGGGAACAGCTCTTGCGATGATTTGTTTCCCTGGAAGATTACAGAGACAGGAAGAATAGTTATTAATGGTACATAAGCATTTTCTGAGGAGTTTAATGACCACAAGACACCACAATTAAAACCAACAGCCATAAATTTATAGATGGTGATTTGGGAATACTCGGACAAAATACAACTGCCCACAACAGAAATTCAATTACAAACCCGATGCTCTAGCCATACCATTAAAAATTAATGGAAACTTGTGGAAACAAAGAAATAAATATCGGTTCAGGTTACAATTATCCCAGTGGGTACGAAATTGCCAAAATGTGTTATTCCAACAAATGTATTAAAATAAATGGCATATGTGTACTAAGTGCTTATTCCTGATGACTAGGGAATACTCGAGCGGAAAGGGAAGGGAGGGGGGGGGGGGGGGTGGTGGTATTGACAACGGAACCATAAACAAACTCACCGGCAAACCACCTGCCATGAAGGGCTTTTGATGCACTTGCTGCTACTTCAGCGTTGCTACACTTAACATAAACAACGCCCTGAATATCAACAAAATTAAAGTGATCAATATTTCAAAAAATCATTTTCAAAGGACAACTAAAGATGTGCTGCAATTTTTCCCCCTAATTTGAAGCACTGCACTTTTACTAAGTCAAAGAAGACTGATTCTTTGATAGCACCTGACGTCACGCCGGCCATGTTGGTGGAAAGAACAATAGCAAAAAAAGTCTTTTGGGAATTTGACTCTATGATTATGCAAAACTTACGCTAAATTTTTGTATTGTTTTGGCACCAACATGGCCGTCTTATCACGTGAGTGCAATCAAAGAATTAGCTGTTTTTACTACTTTGAGTTACGGTACCATCGTTAAATTGACCAATTCACTCACAGGCGCACTGATTGATTACATGATTATTAGAAGTATTCTGATGCTGAACTAAATTCTGCGGGAATTTGCACAAGTTAAAGGTTTTATATAAAAGCGTCGGACAAAGCAACATGGTATCTGTTAACAACCCTCTACATCTACTCAAAAACAATGTCCCCTTTAACCCACT
>NC_090892.1:51821055-51828555 GCF_036669925.1 Montipora capricornis | reverse complement strand
CTACGCTTCCTGCAAAGCCATTAAGATAATTACATGTACTTACGACCCAATCACTATGAAATGCAATTCCAAATTTAGGAGGTACGCAGCAGTTGTGTTGGTTGTCAAAATAATGCCACATTGAAACAAGGATGGGGGGAAAACAGTTTTCAATATGACAATCAACTTCAGCTTGCTGCACAAACAAGAATTTGACTCAAATCAGCCCTATAACTGTAGCTATGCTCTTCATCAGCTAACCGCTATAAATAAAAAAGACCATTATTTGCAATTTGAATGAGCTAATTTATGTATTTGAAAGTCCTTTAAATGTGGCTAAATGTAATTTAGGCTAAGTTAAAATCAAGCCAATGCTGGTCAGCCGTGGTCAGGGAATCATGCGCATTGAGATGACATACGGGGTTTCTCGAATCGCACGTGCTGGTCGTTTCTGCTGTGTGAGGTGCTGTTTGTTTCAAGCAGCAAGCGTTCGGTTGTTCCGCTTTTTTCCCCTTCCCTTCCCTCCCTCATTGGTGGATTCGGTAAGTATAGGGTTGGTAAGTATCTCCACTGACTTGGTCAGTGTGACGGTGCCTGGTGGGTGGTGGCCGCTCGCAGAGTTGCCGTGGAGGCCTGTGTGCTCTGCTCATGGCCTGTGGCTCAAGCCTCGTTGCTCGCCCCGGAATCGCCGCCCACTTTGGCAGGCACCATCTCCAAGCTCGTCCATTGGCGATGAGTTTAACTGCAGATCATGTGAGGTGTTACAGAAAATTCTCAATGATAGTTTACAGCACTACATGAAGTTTGTCGTCACAGTTACTATGGGTATTAATTTTGTTGACATAATCATTACAAGTAACTATAGAGCAAGATATCACAAAAACAAAGCCCAACATTGGTGCCCAGCACCTGTAAAAAAAAAAGCCACTTGGGCAAGCCACAATACATCCAAGAATTCGATCTTTCACACGGTAATACTGGATTTCCAGTATTTGTACTAACTGTCAAGTCACTACAAGAACCTCGCGTGCAGCAATCATTTTCCTTTAGGATGTGTCCTGTTCCCAGCAAAGTAGATTTCTGGAGAACAATGACGTTGCAGTCGATGCCCACTTGACCTTAAGACACAACCACTAGAACTGAGCCGAATCCTCTGATTACAATAATAATTATTACTATTGGTATGATTTTAACCTTGGATAGAGGTTAACACCTGTGTCCTCCACCTTAACCTCAAAATAGTTGTTGACCTTTTCCACCTACTTCTGCGCAGCGTTTTAGACCTTTTAAGCTTGTACCTTTTTTTTTCCCCATTTCAGACCATGCGATGTTATTCTAGGGAACAGGAAAGGAAAATTCCCTTAAGAACATCACTTGGTCTGAAATGGGAAAACAAAACGTACAAGCTAAAAAGGTCTATTATGACATAATGTGATCTCACAGGGTTCTTTGTTACAATGTTTGATTTCCATGTCACGACGTCTAGATCCCAAAGATATTATTATTATTATTATTATTATTACTGTTGTTGTTGTTGCTCTTATTAATAAGAAACATTATTATTAGAGTACTTCGTAGTAGTTGTTGTAATAGTATTAGGAGTATTATTATAGTAGAAGTGGTAGTAGTAGTAGTTGTATTTCTATGCTGTCACACAGCATTCAAGGCCATTGGTGGAAAGATTATGTCAGCTGTTCACAACCTTTTGAATTGTATTTACAGAGGTGACTACTTCAACTTTCGAGCCCTTTTCAGAGTATTTTGAGTGATGCCGTCATCCTGTTGAAGACAGTGTCTACTACCACTACTACTACTGTATCCCCAAAACAACTTGTTGGAATATTTTTCAAGATGGTTGAATCAACTGAGCCCGGGAAGTCCTTCGCTTCTCTTCCTTACATCAAAGGTGTAACCGAATCTTTGACACGCATCCCCAAAAAACATGACGTTACAGTTATAAATAAACCACTGGTCACCCTACAACAACAGTTCCTGGCCCCAAAGTCTTGACCTTCGCAGGATTCACAGAAAAAATAATGTTGTGTCCAAAATTCCATGTGCCAATTGTTAGTGATACTACATTGGTGAAACGAGCACACCATTTAACACCAGTAAAAAAAAGAACACTAACAGCAGTTAAAGGCTTAAAGATAGCAAAATCATGCCTGCTCACACAATCGCGCTATTGACAGTCTTTGAAAATGCTTCTATGGTTTTAGAACAAGACAGACACTGGAAGCATGGCGGTGTTCTTGGATCCGACTCATGAAAATATTTTAACAACTCAAGAAATCTGTCGTCAAGAAAAAACTTTCGCTATGGCTGGCTCATAAAACTGTTCATCCTTTGACCAATACAGCAAAACGTTCAGGTGTTTGATGATCCTCATCAAAATGACCACACCCAGCAATGCTCTCATTTCAGCTACGAAGGTAGGTGCAAAATCCCCCCGCATTTCTTCATGGTCGAGATCAGTTTCAATCGCATACCTGTTGGTATTGTCAGTGATAGTTTCAAGAAGGGCTGGTGTAAACAATACAAGAAAATAGTCCAAAACAGAGGTACTTTGAGGCAGTCTTCTTGTGGGTCCAACCTGTTGTCTGAAACATTGTACTTCTACATCATCAAAACTTTCATTCCACCGCAGCTCATCTGAATCTTGCTCTTCCCCATCTTGACTGTCGTCCATTTCATCTGATAAGGTTTCGACCACAGACTCTTCCTCTCCCCATTCTCAACAAAACCTGTCCTGTTCTTCTCTTGTAAACCCCAAAAAAGGTTCCTCATCGTCAGAGTCATCGACCAGCAACGCCATATTCAATTCCGTTAAAGCGATTTGAACTACAATGTAAAATCTGTCCACGAAAATAATGTGTGACGGCAAAATTATGTTTGAATGAATTCGTCCGTATTGTTTGCTTTATTCTTGACCTGTCTCACATTTAACTTTTAGGCCTTGTTAGAGTGTGCTTTGAAGCAATAATGACTTTTTGTGTTCTCGAAATTTAAGTGTCTGTTTTGTCGATCATCTTTCCACATACTGTAAGTAACTCAGTGGTGTAATTTACTCATAGATCAAAATATTGTTTATACTTTTTATTGGTACTTTAAATTGAATCTCAAGTATAAAATAGACACCAATTACATTGCATGCTTCAGTATCTTTGTTACGCGCATGACAAGTACATGTAAGCCATCTCATACTTGAGTGATAATTTTGGGGAAAATAAATTTGAGTTAAGTGGGGTCAGGCACATGCTGTACAGTAGAAAGGTTCAGGTTTTATCATAAGTGACGCTACAGCTGTAGATGTTCCATGCCAGGGAACAGTTGTTTTCGTCATCAGACAACTATTGCTGGTTTTTCTGTCATATTTTCTGGAGCTATGCCTTCAGTTTTGTCATTTAAATTGAAAATTTCAAATAAATCATACAGCTACAAATCCTGGGTGCCTGACTCCGCTCTTGCCAAAGTGAATAAGCATCCTGCCATAGGAGTACCAAGGGGATTGTTGCCACAAGGTGACAATGCAATAATTGCATTGTAAATTGGTTGATTCGTTTAGGCAGTATTGCAGTGGTTTTCATTTAAATTCTTCACTAGTTGTGCTCTGTTAGCCATCTTTAATAGTCACTGGTTGTTTTTGTACTTGAGACGCATACTTAACCCTTTGACTTCCAAGCCAGCCTGAACCAGCCATACTTAGCATTAATTTTAACTCAGTCTAACGCCAGACAATTTTACTCGTCAATTCAATAGGGAGCCCCAGGAGTGAATGAGCTAATCTGGGACAAACTTGAACAATATTTTTTCTTTGTCTGTTAAGTTCGTCTGGTATAAAGATGAGCACCAGACACATAATGCATCTTGATAAACTACACACTTGAGTCCTTCGAAGATGCACCAAACTGATTATTTTGCCCAGATGCATTGTCTTGCACCTATCGCTTTACTAGATGAATTTAGCTGACACAGAAAAAATATTTGCCCAAGTTTGTCCCAGGCAGATCATGCATCTTGCATAGTTTATTCCGTCTTTACACTAAACGGATAACATAAAACATGAGAGATGTACAATAATTTCCACTTAGAATACTGACTTTTTAAGAGGTATCGAACTTCAGACAAGAAAATTCCAACAAAACATAGTAAGGAGAGGGTGGGATTGGATCATCTATTACCTATCACGGCTTCCTGAACGGCTTCTCCGTCTGCGATATCTGAAACAGTACCAAAAAAATTAGAAAGATTAAAGAGCTTGGCATTACATGTATTAGTTTACAGGGAAAGCAATTTTGTTTTTTCCATGCCTTATGACTAAAATACACAGAGGATAAGGTAAAAAAAATGTGACCCTATTTGGGAAAACCGGGCTTAACAAAAATAGCGTTGTAATGCATTTTCAATGCATTTTAAATGCGTTGGTGATGCATTACAACACGTTGATAATGGTTCGCAACGCATTTGTAATGTTATTCAGTCCATTGTAAAAACGTTGACAATTCATGATCAACAAAATGTTCAAGAATGGATGAAAAGTGTTTCTCAACGCGTTGGCAACTTTTTCCAACGTTTGATACAAATTCTGCACAAAACGTTAAAAACAAAGGACAACGTTTCACGCGTTGTAACAAAGCTAAACACATTGTGAACACAACCAATAGCGCTTTGTTTACAAGTAACAAATTCAATTGAACATTAAAATTCTGCATCTGAGAGAATTTGATTTTGTTTGATTAATAAAGAGCAATTTGCCACAACTTACATTAAAACTTTTGCGAAGCAACAGCCAATATTAATTATACCCACCAGAAATATAAACGTAGAAAAAGAAAAATGATGGCGTAATTTGTTTGGCACTTCGCTGCCACTAATTAGTTCAATATTTTTTTCTGTCATAACCATTAATAACCATTCCCTTGAGTAGCAAGTGAACGCGTCATCAGAAATACTTAAAGTACTGAATAGGAGTGAAATTTCCAGCAATCTTTTACCAGGCAAAGCTACGTTGATAAATAGTTATTTTTGTCAAATGCGTGGTGTGCGTGACTTGAGATGATGAAAATTGCTATACCGTCGGTTGCATTTAATCGTGAACAGCTTGATGCATTTCAAAGACTTTTTGAAGCTTACTCTTTGTTTTCGAAGCCAATGAAATTGAAAAGTTTGCTTAAAAATTATTTATTTTCCCTGGTGATTTTATACAAACATTACGAAGCAGACAAGTCGCGCCACATGTTAGCTCATGTTTATGGCTCGTTTTGTGCCTTTTATCTTTATGGTATTTTATTGCAATGGCTGGCGAACTGACCGTTTTGATAACTTAACCGCAAAGGGTTTAATCTGCACTGGTGTAAAAGCAACTTTAGGAGGCCCGTAGAACAAAATTTATTCCGTATCAGCAGTTCAAATTCGTGATCGCTCGTGCGCAACGTTGACATTCCTTTGTTATCCATGTGCCATTCAAATCAAGTTTGCGATGTTGCGGTATTTTGTTGCAGTTGCCAACTCAAATTCAAACTGATACGTACGTGCTAGAGTTGTGTGCATACGTGCTAGAGTTCATGCCAATGGGTTAACAATTCGTCGTAAAGATTTCATATTAACTAATAGCAGCGGTGCTGTGAATCATGACTCCAAACAGCCCGTGGTGGTTTCATTAAACGCGCTGTCAGTGTTTGACAACGCCTTGACAATGTTTTGAAATGATTTTGAAATGGATTTGCAACGCATTTCGGTTCCGATGAAAAACATTGCCAACGTTTCAAAACGCAATGGAAATGCTCTTTAACGCATTTTCAATGCGTTGAAAATGCATTACAACGAAAAAACGCTTCAACGCTATTTTCGTTAAGCCTGCTTTTCCCAAATAGGGTCACAAATAGTGTTCACATCAAAGCTAATGAATCCATTTCCTAATAGTTAAAATGAATCCCTTACTTGTCTCGATTTCCTGAGTTGCTTCGTCGCCTCCGATTCCTAAAATAATCCAATAACATGGTTATGTCATTTTTGACTGGCCACATTATGAAAGACGTGACAACATGCGGAAAGAAAAACAATCTTGGAGTTGCAAACTCTTCAAACAGTAGAACAGAAGAATCTCACCTATCCTGGCTACCACTACGGCTACGTCGGCTGCGACTTCTGCAGAAAGGGAGAAAATGATCATTAACTAGCTATAACAGCTAGCCTGGTGCAGTAATTTTGTAATCCACACTTGCCTTGTGCAGAATTACAGTCAACTGTTGGTTTTCAAAGGCCAAAAAAGATTTCCCTTGAAGAGTCTGACACACCCAATATGCAAAGTACACAAACCATAGCTCAAACACCATTTTTAGGTTCACAATTTCAATGGCTCACCAGTCTAATCTGTTTCCACAGGACATTCAAAAAAATTGTGGGAGAGTCAAAACTCAACCTCCATCCTTGAGTCTATAGACTTTCCTTGATTATTGAATAACCGAGAATTGAGGACAGAGTTTTTGGGTCAACCAAACTGTTCATTTGCCCAAAAGTTACTGCAGTTGTTTATTTGAATTAAAAGAGGTCACTGATACAGTCATAATCTGATAGGTTGACGACCTGGGTAGTTACATGAAGCATGAAATCCAAGCAATTTCTATGAGAAATCAAGTGCTACGAGAATAGAACCAGTTAAAAGAACATTTTAATAGTTGTTTTCGCAATAAATTATGGTTAACCCTTCCCCACCTGAGAGTGAGAGCATAGATCTTAATAGATTTGGAAGCGAGGACCCAAGGCCTTTTCCAAGATGCAGAGACAGGGCTCAAAATTGCGACTCACTGGTCGTCAATGTGACCACATATTCAGTGCTGGCGACTAGATTATTTTTCAGAACTGGTTGCCAGCTGGCGAATCACGTCTAGTAACCCAGGATAAACAAAAGACAACTTCTGTATTTCAATCTTCATATGATGAAATCATTCGGAACTGGTGGTTAGTACACGACTCACTTTTCTTTCCCCACTACAATGTCTAAATACTACAAGAAAATCTGTTTTACACACTGTTAATTAAGGACGTTCGCGCCAATTGTTTCTACGCATCCTCACTGTGCACGCAAATGCACACGCCACATCATACAAGAGCGCGCGCACTAAGTAATAAATGAGAAATGGTAGGGCAAAAGGCCATTGCTATAGCTTTGCCTAGATTTAACGGTCTTGGACGTTCGGTGACCCCAATTTTTCTTTCCAGAAACAGATTTAATTTACAATTACCTCCACGTTGTCCAAAAATGAACAAAAAAATCAATGTGGGAAGTTAAAAAAATTTCAAGATTTCTGCTCACTGGACATCAAATCCTGCCATCTTGCGGCTGCAAGGCGCGTGAAACTGTGGTCGCTAAATGCGAACTTGATCTTTAATTAAGGAACCTCACCAGTTGACTAAATTCACTTAATAAGTCCACTTAAAATTTGGCAGAGAAGATTTCACTTCAAAGATTCAATTGCAATGTATTTGGGTTTACAGACACTGGCCTTATTTGCTAACGAA
>NC_090892.1:51800719-51811340 GCF_036669925.1 Montipora capricornis | reverse complement strand
TACTTCACTTTTAGAACTTTAATGGGACGTCGAGGATTATCCACATTTGGTGTGCTTCCCGTAGATCTGCCTATTGATGTATTTTTAGAACGAGTTTCGTAACTTTTTTCAAAATAACATTTTTTTTTCATTAACGTTGAGACTGTCCAAAGTGCTGGACACTAGCTACAATGTAATCTATGCCAACAATTGTTTGCATGCATTTAAATAAATTTGATGACCGAGTGTAAGTCTCGTTTGCTGTTTAAAAACAATAGTGGTTGTTGTGCGTATCACGGCCACTCTAGGAAAGAAAAGAAACAGTGAAATGGACTCTGCAAATAAAACACTTATAAACATTCATAAGTAGAAGATTGTTTTTCTTATATTCCTTTGATTAGACTTAATGTTAGTCTAAATTTTGGGGCTAAATTGAGGGCAGAATGAAATGAGCAATTTGACAATTACGAAAGACGCAGAGAAAGACCAGGAGCTTGATAAGCCGGTGCGATGGCCAGATGTCTGCTTTTATTTTTTAATACGTTTCATTGTAAAAATGTAAACAATAGTAAAAAAAAAAATTGCCAATCATTGGAGCTCAACATTTCTGGAATCAGGGAATCACGCATATTGAGGCATATTTTATAGTAAATAAGTGAATAACACGGATTGTTTTATATTTAAATTATTAGTATATTCAATTTTGACCGGTCAACTATGACCGGCAAGTCAACCGTTTGACCGGTCAAAGCTTCAATTAGACCGGACATTGTGCCGTTGACCGGCCGGTATTTTCAGCCCCTGTTGCCTAGGTTCTTGTTTTTCAGGCAAGTCCACAATTTCGTTAAAAATAAAAAAAACACGGAAACAATCCAACATTCAATTATTGTCTGGAATAACAGGTAGGATCTGAATTAAATAACCTCCAACACATCAACAAACCTGCTGAATGTCCCTGGGACAACTTGGCCATGAAGAGCAGCCCTGGCTGTCGAGTTCAAACTCCCACCCCACCTTTCTCATACTCCTCATCATCTAGAAATGAATATGAAGACGAATCTCCCTCTCATCGGTTACTGGGCCACCCTTCATGGGTCCTACCTGCCAGTTCAACCCATTTCATCTGATCCATGGCTTGGCGAGACTAGCTTCTGCCTCTTTGACCTTGAAGGAAAGCCAGAGCCTTTCGATCTTCCAGTTTCAGAGGCCATATATCAGTTGCACACTTTCCCACAGTCCCAAATGGTTCAAATATCGCCTTGATCATTTGCTCTTGATGTTGAAATGCAGTGACCCTACATACAGTCTTGTAGGCCCAGGAGGATTCTTTAGTCTTTCAGCCTCTGCAGCCGCTCTGTTCTTTTCAGCTTGGGTGGGCATTACCATAATTGGAGCACCCAAAAGCTTATGACCAGACAAATTAATTGCCTATAAAACCAGAGGCAAACAATGACATTCAACACATAATTTGTTAAAAAAATAGAATAGAAACATAACCTGGGTTATGTAGTTTCTATTTCTGGACATCTAGACAGTTTTCTTCAACGTTTGATTGAGGCAATTTAACATGCAATGAGCTGGGTACATTTTCAATGTTATAATGGATTTTTCAAAAATTTCAAGCCCTCAAAATAAACATGCATTGAAATTGTGAGAAACTGTAAACTGTTGTTGTCCAAGGAAAAAGCAACACTTACCAAAGGAACAGCAGATCTGTCTGTGAACTCAACGTACGCAATTCCTTTAGAACGTCTTGAATTGCGATCTGATATGATTCGCACATCTGCTACCTAAAAAAAGCAAAATAATAGACCCACAGATTCTTTACAGGAACCTTGCATTGAAAAATGTTTACCAACTGGACATTACATTGATGACTCACCTGTCCCACTTTTGAAAAGAATTCCTCCAAGTCTCTTGGTCTGATATTCCTGGCAAGCTGCATGCAGAATGCTGTTCGAGCATCCCTTTCTTCTGGTGTTATATCTTCTGCAGGTTTCAATTCCCTTCTGCAAAAAAAAAAAAAAAAAGGTTTAAGGGCAAAGTTGTTCAACACTGAAAAAGCTTCATTGGTATGATCTGCATACAAATTCCACGCAATGTGTTACCTACCTACAGCGAACATACAATGTACCACCAACAGGAGGTCCTGATATGGACAAGACCTTCATTCATTCATCAGTGATGGGTCTAATTCCCAGATACTGTATGCTTAAAGGTTCATACGCCCTGAAGAAATTTCTACCCTTGGCCCAACTTCTCTTTATTGAAGTATAATCATGCATAATCCAAACACGTGACACGTTGCTGAGACACAAATTAGCGTACTAATCATGAAAAACAATTTTAGTCTGATAAACAGTGCGCCAATAAAGACACAAACCTTTCCAAATGTTGATCCGCTGGGCTTGCACTGCCTTCCTTTGCCTCAGTCTCATTTCTTCGTTGTCTTGCAGGGCTTGGACTGCGACTTTCGTTGCGCTTTTCATTTCTGGAGGCTCTGCGACCAGTACTGCAAGATAGATACAATGTACCTACAATAAGCTTAGGCATAACTGTAGATTACTGGACTGCATGTGAGAGCATGTGTGTCAGAGCTTCACTCAAATGGCACTAGAGTCGCAGCCTTTAACATAATGCACTTAAATGGCAATTTTAATCCAAAAGCATCTTTTTGAAGGGTTATGGTAACATTTTGAAATCTGTTATTAGGTAAAATGGCAAACTAAGTAGAAAATGATCAACCAGGGTTGACTTCTTGGCCCTTACAGCAGACTATAAACTTAAAACTTAGTTCTAACCAAAATCAGTTTTGCACAATATCAATAATAATTATAGCAAGCAATACCCTGCTCGTATTGTTTTCCTGTACATCTGCATTGAAACAGCAGCAAAATAATTCCTAAGTAAGCAACGCAGATGTAATTGGGGCTACCAGTATCTCATTAGGCAGTTCAAAAACAAAACAGAGTGCACTGAAATCAGCCAGCCAATCACAGCTGAATGTAAACCACTATATGTAACCCATTTTGCTACAACGATTGACAGCAGAGAAAAAACAGAAACGTGGTAATAAAAAAGAAAATTCTTAACAATATACTGAAATGGTACCCTAACAAAAAATTACCAGCAGTGACTGACTAGCATAACAGAGGTTAACTGAAACTAACCTTCTCGATTTGGACTTTTTGAACGGCTTCTGCTTCCACTGCTGCTGCGCTGCCTACGCTTCCTGCAAAGCCATTAAGATAATTACATGTACTTAAGACCCAATCACTATGAAATGCAATTCCAAATTTGGAGGTACGCAGCAGTTGTGTTGGTTGTCAAAATAATGCCGCATTGAAACAAGGATGGGGGGAAAACAGTTTTCAATATGACAATCAACTTCAGCTTGCTGCACAAACAAGCATTTGACTCAAATCAGCCCTATAACTGTAGCTATGCTCTTCATCAGCTAACCACTATAAATAAAAAAGACCATTATTTGCAATTTGAATGAGCTAATTTATGTATTTGAAAGTCCTTTAAATGTGGCTAAATGTAATTTAGGCTAAGTTAAAATCAAGCCAATGCTGGTCAGCCGTGGTCAGGGAATCATGCGCATTGAGATGACATACGGGGTTTCTCGAATCGCACGTGCTGGTCGTTTCTGCTGTGTGAGGTGCTGTTTGTTTCAAGCAGCAAGCGTTCGGTTGTTCCGCTTTTTTCCCCTTCCCTTCCCTCCCTCATTGGTGGATTCGGTAAGTATAGGGTTGGTAAGTATCTCCACTGACTTGGTCAGTGTGACGGTGCCTGGTGGGTGGTGGCCGCTCGCAGAGTTGCCGTGGAGGCCTGTGTGCTCTGCTCATGGCCTGTGGCTCAAGCCTCGTTGCTCGCCCCGGAATCGCCGCCCACTTTGGCAGGCACCATCTCCAAGCTCGTCCATTGGCGATGAGTTTAACTGCAGATCATGTGAGGTGTTACAGAAAATTCTCAATGATAGTTTACAGCACTACATGAAGTTTGTCGTCACAGTTACTATGGGTATTAATTTTGTTGACATAATCATTACAAGTAACTATAGAGCAAGATATCACAAAAACAAAGCCCAACATTGGTGCCCAGCACCTGTAAAAAAAAAGCCACTTGGGCAAGCCACAATACATCCAAGAATTCGATCTTTCACACGGTAATACTGGATTTCCAGTATTTGTACTAACTGTCAAGTCACTACAAGAACCTCGCGTGCAGCAATCATTTTCCTTTAGGATGTGTCCTGTTCCCAGCAAAGTAGATTTCTGGAGAACAATGACGTTGCAGTCGATGCCCACTTGACCTTAAGACACAACCACTAGAACTGAGCCGAATCCTCTGATTACAATAATAATTATTACTATTGGTATGATTTTAACCTTGGATAGAGGTTAACACCTGTGTCCTTCACCTTAACCTCAAAATAGTTGTTGACCTTTTCCACCTCCTTCTGCACAGCGTTTTAGACCTTTTAAGCTTGTACCTTTTTTTTTCCCCATTTCAGACCATGCGATGTTATTCTAGGGAACAGGAAAGGAAAATTCCCTTAAGAACATCACTTGGTCTGAAATGGGAAAACAAAACGTACAAGCTAAAAAGGTCTATTATGACATAATGTGATCTCACAGGGTTCTTTGTTACAATGTTTGATTTCCATGTCACGACGTCTAGATCCCAAAGATATTATTATTATTATTATTATTATTACTGTTGTTGTTGTTGCTCTTATTAATAAGAAACATTATTATTAGAGTACTTCGTAGTAGTTGTTGTAATAGTATTAGGAGTATTATTATAGTAGAAGTGGTAGTAGTAGTAGTTGTATTTCTATGCTGTCACACAGCATTCAAGGCCATTGGTGGAAAGATTATGTCAGCTGTTCACAACCTTTTGAATTGTATTTACAGAGGTGACTACTTCAACTTTCGAGCCCTTTTCAGAGTATTTTGAGTGATGCCGTCATCCTGTTGAAGACAGTGTCTACTACCACTACTACTACTGTATCCCCAAAACAACTTGTTGGAATATTTTTCAAGATGGTTGAATCAACTGAGCCCGGAAGTCCTTCGCTTCTCTTCCTTACATCAAAGGTGTAACCGAATCTTTGACACGCATCCCCAAAAAACATGACGTTACAGTTATAAATAAACCACTGGTCACCCTACAACAACAGTTCCTGGCCCCAAAGTCTTGACCTTCGCAGGATTCACAGAAAAAATAATGTTGTGTCCACAATTCCATGTGCCAATTGTTAGTGATACTACATTGGTGAAACGAGCACACCATTTAACACCAGTAAAAAAAAGAACACTAACAGCAGTTAAAGGCTTAAAGATAGCAAAATCATGCCTGCTCACACAATCGCGCTATTGACAGTCTTTGAAAATGCTTCTATGGTTTTAGAACAAGACAGACACTGGAAGCATGGCGGTGTTCTTGGATCCGACTCATGAAAATATTTTAACAACTCAAGAAATCTGTCGTCAAGAAAAAACTTTCGCTATGGCTGGCTCATAAAACTGTTCATCCTTTGACCAATACAGCGAAACGTTCGGGTGTTTGATGATCCTCATCAAAATGACCACACCCAGCAATGCTCTCATTTCAGCTACGAAGGTAGGTGCAAAATCCCCCCGCATTTCTTCATGGTCGAGATCAGTTTCAATCGCATACCTGTTGGTATTGTCAGTGATAGTTTCAAGAAGGGCTGGTGTAAACAATACAAGAAAATAGTCCAAAACAGAGGTACTTTGAGGCAGTCTTCTTGTGGGTCCAACCTGTTGTCTGAAACATTGTACTTCTACATCATCAAAACTTTCATTCCACCGCAGCTCATCTGAATCTTGCTCTTCCCCATCTTGACTGTCGTCCATTTCATCTGATAAGGTTTCGACCACAGACTCTTCCTCTCCCCATTCTCAACAAAACCTGTCCTGTTCTTCTCTTGTAAACCCCAAAAAAGGTTCCTCATCGTCAGAGTCATCGACCAGCAACGCCATATTCAATTCCGTTAAAGCGATTTGAACTACAATGTAAAATCTGTCCACGAAAATAATGTGTGACGGCAAAATTATGTTTGAATGAATTCGTCCGTATTGTTTGCTTTATTCTTGACCTGTCTCACATTTAACTTTTAGGCCTTGTTAGAGTGTGCTTTGAAGCAATAATGACTTTTTGTGTTCTCGAAATTTAAGTGTCTGTTTTCTCGATCATCTTTTCACATACCGTAAGTAGCTCAGTGGTGTAATTTACTCATAGATCAAAATATTGTTTATACTTTTTATTGGTACTTTAAATTGAATCTCAAGTATAAAATAGACACCAATTACATTGCATGCTTCAGTATCTTTGTTACGCTCATGACAAGTACATGTAAGCCATCTCATACTTGAGTGATAATTTTGGGGAAAATAAATTTGAGTTAAGTGGGGTCAGGCACATGCTGTACAGTAGAAAGGTTCAGGTTTTATCATAAGTGACGCTACAGCTGTAGATGTTCCATGCCAGGGAACAGTTGTTTTTGTCATCAGACAACTATTGCTGGTTTTTCTGTCATATTTTCTGGAGCTATGCCTTCAGTTTTGTCATTTAAATTGAAACTTTCAAATAAATCATACAGCTACAAATCCTGGGTGCCTGACTCCGCTCTTGCCAAAGTGAATAAGCATCCTGCCATAGGAGTACCAAGGGGATTGTTGCCACAAGGTGACAATGCAATAATTGCATTGTAAATTGGTTGATTCGTTTAGGCAGTATTGCACGTTTAGGCAGTATTGCAGTGGTTTTCTTTTAAATTCTTCACTAGTTGTGCTCTGTTAGCCATCTATAATAGTCACTGGTTGTTTTTGTACTTGAGACGCATACTTAACCCTTTGACTTCCAAGCCAGCCTGAACCAGCCATACTTAGTATTAATTTTAACTCAGTCTAACGTCAGACAATTTTACTCGTCAATTCAATAGGGAGCCCCCAGGAGTGAATGAGCTAATCTGGGACAAACTTGAACAATATTTTTTTCTTTGTCTGTTAAGTTCGTCTGGTATAAAGATGAGCACCAGACACATAATGCATCTTGATAAACTACACACTTGAGTCCTTCGAAGATGCACCAAACTGATTATTTTGCCCAGATGCATTGTCTTGCACCTATCGCTTTACTAGATGAATTTAGCTGACACAGAAAAAATATTTGCCCAAGTTTGTCCCAGGCAGATCATGCATCTTGCATAGTTTATTCCGTCTTTACACTAAACGGATAACATAAAACATGAGAGATGTACAATAATTTCCACTTAGAATACTGACTTTTTAAGAGGTATCGAACTTCAGACAAGAAAATTCCAACAAAACATAGTAAGGAGAGGGTGGGATTGGATCATCTATTACCTATCACGGCTTCCTGAACGGCTCCTCCGTCTGCGATATCTGAAACAGTACCAAAAAATTAGAAAGATTAAAGAGCTTGGCATTACATGTATTAGTTTACAGGGATAGCAATTTTGTTTTTTCCATGCCTTATGACTAAAATACACACAGGATAAGGT
The DNA here is from genome assembly GCF_036669925.1 of Montipora capricornis. Classification (NCBI taxonomy): domain Eukaryota; kingdom Metazoa; phylum Cnidaria; class Anthozoa; order Scleractinia; family Acroporidae; genus Montipora; species Montipora capricornis. The sequence goes on along the minus strand of NC_090892.1, from coordinate 51,803,803 downwards.
AAAAAAATGTGACCCTATTTGGGAAAACCGGGCTTAACAAAAATAGCGTTGTAATGCATTTTCAATGCATTTTAAATGCGTTGGTGATGCATTACAACACGTTGATAATGGTTCGCAACGCATTTGTAATGTTATTCAGTCCATTGTAAAAACGTTGACAATTCATGATCAACAAAATGTTCAAGAATGGATGAAAAGTGTTTCTCAACACGTTGGCAACTTTTTCCAACGTTTGATACAAATTCTGCACAAAACGTTAAAAACAAAGGACAACGTTTCATGCGTTGTAACAAAGCTAAACACATTGTGAACACAACCAATAGCGCTTTGTTTACAAGTAACAAATTCAATTGAACATTAAAATTCTGCATCTGAGAGAATTTGATTTTGTTTGATTAATAAAGAGCAATTTGCCACAACTTACATTAAAACTTTGCGAAGCAACAGCCAATATTAATTATACCCACCAGAAATATAAACGTAGAAAAAGAAAAATGATGGCGTAATTTGTTTGGCACTTCGCTGCCACTAATTAGTTCAATATTTTTTTCTGTCATAACCATTAATAACCATTCCCTTGAGTAGCAAGTGAACGCGTCATCAGAAATACTTAAAGTACTGAATAGGAGTGAAATTTCCAGCAATCTTTTACCAGGCAAAGCTACGTTGATAAATAGTTATTTTTGTCAAATGCGTGGTGTGCGTGACTTGAGATGATGAAAATTGCTATACCGTCGGTTGCATTTAATCGTGAACAGCTTGATGCATTTCAAAGACTTTTTGAAGCTTACTCTTTGTTTTCGAAGCCAATGAAATTGAAAAGTTTGCTTAAAAATTATTTATTTTCCCTGGTGATTTTATACAAACATTACAAAGCAGACAAGTCGCGCCACATGTTAGCTCATGTTTATGGCTCGTTTTGTGCCTTTTACCTTTATGGTATTTTATTGCAATGGCTGGCGAACTGACCGTTTTGATAACTTAACTGCAAAGGGTTTAATCTGCACTGGTGTAAAAGCAACTTTAGGAGGCCCGTAGAACAAAATTTATTCCGTATCAGCAGTTCAAATTCGTGATCGCTCGTGCGCAACGTTGACATTCCTTTGTTATCCATGTGCCATTCAAATCAAGTTTGCGATGTTGCGGTATTTTTTTGCAGTTGCCAACTCAAATTCAAACTGATACGTACGTGCTAGAGTTGTGTGCATACGTGCTAGAGTTCATGCCAATGGGTTAACAATTCGTCGTAAAGATTTCATATTAACTAATAGCAGCGGTGCTGTGAATCATGACTCCAAACAGCCCGTGGTGGTTTCATTAAACGCGCTGTCAGTGTTTGACAACGCCTTGACAATGTTTTGAAATGATTTTGAAATGGATTTGCAACGCATTTTGGTTCCGTTGAAAAACATTGCCAACGTTTCAAAATGAAATGGAAATGCTCTTTAATGCATTTACAATGCGTTGAAAACGCATTACAACGAAAAAACGCTTTAACTCTATTTTCGTTAAGCCTGCTTTTCCCAAATAGGGTCACAAATAGTGTTCACATCAAAGCTAATGAATCCATTTCCTAATAGTTAAAACGAATCCCTTACTTGTCTCGATTCCCTGAGTTGCTTCGTCGCCTCCGATTCCTAAAATAATCCAATAACATGGTTATGTCATTTTTGACTGGCCACATTATGAAAGACGTGACAACATGTGGAAAGAAAAACAATCTTGGAGTTGCAAACTTTTCAAACAGTAGAACAGAAGAATCTCACCTATCCTGGCTACCACTACGGCTACGTCGGCTGCGACTTCTGCAGAAAGGGAGAAAATGATCATTAACTAGCTATAACAGCTTGCCTGGTGCAGTAATTTTGTAATCCACACTTGCCTTGTGCAGAATTACAGTCAACTGTTGGTTTTCAAAGGCCAAAAAAGATTTCCCTTGAAGAGTCTGACACACCCAATATGCAAAGTACACAAACAATAGCTCAACCACCATTTTTAGGTTCACAATTTCAATGGCTCACCAGTCTAATCTGTTTCCACCAGACATTTAAAAAAGTTGTGGGAGAGTCAAAACTCTACCTCCATCCTTGAGTCTATAGACTTTCCTTGATTATTGAATAACCGAGAATTGAGGACAGAGTTTTTGGGTCAACCAAACTGTTCATTTGCCCAAAAGTTACTGCAGTTGTTTATTTGAATTAAAAGATGTCACTGATACAGTCATAATCTGATAGGTTGACGACCTGGGTAGTTACATGAAGCATGAAATCCAAGCAATTTCTATGAGAAATCAAGTGCTACGAGAATAGAACCAGTTAAAAGAACATTTTAATAGTTGTTTTCGCAATAAATTATGGTTAACCCTTCCCCACCTGAGAGTGAGAGCATAGATCTTAATAGATTTGGAAGCGAGGACCCAAGGCCTTTTCCAAGATGCAGAGACAGGGCTCAAAATTGCGACTCACTGGTCGTCAATGTGACCACATATTCAGTGCTGGCGACTAGATTATTTTTCAGAACTGGTTGCCAGCTGGCGAATCACGTCTAGTAACCCAGGATAAACAAAAGACAACTTCTGTATTTCAATCTTCATATGATGAAATCATTCGGAACTGGTGGTTAGTACACGACTCACTTTTCTTTCCCCACTACAATGTCTAAATACTACAAGAAAATCTGTTTTACACATTGTTAATTAAGGACGTTCGCGCCAATTGTTTCTACGCATCCTCACTGCGCACGCAAATGCACATGCCACATCATACAAGAGCTCGCGCGCTAAGTAATAAATGAGAAATGGTAGGGCAAAAGGCCATTGCTATAGCTTTGCCTAGATTTAACGGTCTTGGACGTTCGGTGACCCCAATTTTTCTTTCCAGAAACAGATTTAATTTACAATTACCTCCACGTTGTCCAAAAATGAACAAAAAAATCAATGTGGGAAGTTAAAAAAATTTCAAGATTTCTGCTCACTGGACATCAAATCCTGCCATCTTGCGGCTGCAAGGCGCGTGAAACTGTGGTCGCTAAATGCGAACTTGATCTTTAATTAAGGAACCTCACCAGTTGACTAAATTCACTTAA
>NC_090892.1:51780719-51788219 GCF_036669925.1 Montipora capricornis | reverse complement strand
GTTAACTGAACTGACAAAATGACTTGATCATCACGCTTTGAGAACGAGAAATACAGTCATATCAACAAGGAGATTGATCACGCTTTAAGAAACATCATTGTTTTGTCACTTGATCATCGTGCTTTATGAACGAGAAATACATATACATCAATCTCCTTCACTCTTTTTGTTTGGCGCCTCAGAAAGGAGAAATACTGGGAACCAGGAAAACTAGTGTGTATCCATATATCCACATATCTGCATATCCACTAAGCTCAGTGTTTCCACTGCGTATCCGCGTATCTGCATATCCACCCAGGTACAATGACTGACATTGGTTACAGTTGCATTAGGGAGTTAACACTGGTGTTAAATCAAGTTATTCCAGCCCTTAGGGATGCAAAACACCAGACACTAGTGTTAAACTGTGTTTCTCTCAAGTGTAACTTCAACCATTCTGTTGAAATTGCAGCTAACTCTTTTTCCAGTGGATAGTTAGCCAACCAGCGTTTAAATACCACTCATCCACTGAATAAAGATATCCACATGTACCAATCCACTGTATACCTATCAAACAAACAGCCAAATAAGTAATAAAAAATGGCCCCAATGAGAGTAGTTTAAAAATTTGTAGTTGCTGGCAAGCCTTAGTAAGGCAGCAGCCTATTCTTGATATTAGCGAAAAAAATCAAAATTTGTGGAATGTAAGATCGGAAGCATGCGCAGTCGATTGTGGTGTTATGTCTATAATCTGGGGTATTGATACCTGTGATGACATCACATGCATGTGAGAGGGAATCTTACAACCTCAGCCTTCGAGTCGAGTACTTTTCCAGTGGGTCAATATTCCCCAACAACAAGGGTTCGTGAGCATAATTATGTCAAGCCTCTTGCTTAACAAAATGGCATCTTCATTCCACTTCACCTGATGCGCGGGAACTCGTGAGTATCACATAGCGGAAGTAATTTTCATTCGTTAAAGTTAAAAATGTCAATCAATCAAAAACATTGGGTGGAAGACATCTCATGGAAGAGTTGGGTCAGGCTGTATTTTTCGTCCTCTCCACGAGTAACAAAAATGGAGCCTGATCGCTTGTTAATTCTGTCATGCACATGATGCATTTTAATGAGGTAGTTGCACTGAGCTCAGCTCTCCATTTATCGTCCTTTTCCTTCGTTCTCACCACTCCAAGTAATGTCAAAAACCAACGTACTTTTCTTAACAGTGGTAACATCGTCCTAGAGTCATCCGGAACTATGAAGCTAAGGTAAAAACCTTGTATGGAAATCAACTCGTGGCAATTTACAGCTAAGATGGCAGTTCAAGGCGAGAATTACAACCAAAGTCAAGAGGTCAAGTGCTTTGTCTCCCCGGTATTGCAACTCTGTATTGACCTTTCACCCAATACTGAAATTGACTCATGATGTGGAATTGAAAGATCCAAAGATCTACTCTACTACCAAGAATTCACATCCAAGAAAGCAAATGTTACCGTCACCCACTTGAATGTGCGTTCTATTAACTCGTGTGAAAACTTCTATTTGGTTTTTACAATCTCAGAGTCGTGGTTGGGATCCTCAACGAGCTTTCTTGATATGCATATCCCTGGTTACCTTTTGTTTCAACAGGATCGCAGGGAACATAAATCTGGCGGCGGACTCCTTGGTTATATCAAGGACATTTATAAGGCTTCCACCGTTAATCATCTCTCATCTGTCTCTGAAACGGGTTTTCAACAACTCTGGATCAAAGTGCAGTGCAAGAAACTTAAATCTTTTCCACTGTGTACTGTATATAGACCTCCAAGTACTCCACTGAGTTTCTTGAAGATCTTAGGAAATCGGTTGTGGATGCTTCGCTTCTGGGCCTAAACATAATAATTACCGGGGATTTGAACATGAACATCGTAGGCAATTGTCCGGATAATCGTGCCTTAGCCGACTTCTGCGCCATTTTCAATCTTACTCAGCTTGTTAAAGAACCTACCTGGATCACTGAGTCCTCACAGACTTCAATAGGCGTTGCATTTACAACAAACGTTAATATTATCGATACTTGTGAGATAAGATCATCGACCATCAGTGATCATAGCCTTGTTTCCTTAACACTTAAGCTGAAGGCACCGAAAACCACATTGTTTATTTGTTACTACTAGAAGCTACAAGAACTACAATTTGACCAAATTTGCAGAGGACTTGGCAAATGCTCCTTTCCACATGCATGGCCATGATGATTTCGATGACCAAGTCGATACCTTCAATTCCCTTTTCTTGGAAATCTTGAACGATCGTGCTCCAATTAAGCGAATTTAAAAGGCTTTCTATCATTTACAGCACAGTGATCCTTTTTCTGGAGATGTACTTTTAATCTCAAATGATGAGCCATTTACTCTTAATTATTCTAGAAATAAAATAACTTATGTAAATAATGCATTAAATTGTTGCCTTTGTTGTCAATTTCACCATGTTTAAAATGTTAAACAATGTCATTGTCCCCATGCACCATGAAAAATCTCTTTGTCACTAATCTAGTGAAGATTACATGTATATTGGGGGCCTGCTCCACCTTAGGGAAGGGGAAAAGAAAGAAAAGACTTAGCTAAATGTAATACAATGAATAAAATATTGAACATCATGATGGTATTTTGAGTTAGGGTACAAGGTATGTTGCCTATATTATGTATGCAAATAGACGCATGTATGCAACCAGTCACCCCAAAACGCAGACTGTGCAGACCGTGCAGACCAGGGGAAAAATATGGCGTTACCCTCACTATTATCGAGAGCTAACCATAAACAGGCTAACCTGAATGTTATTTAGGCCTAATTCAGGCTAACCGAATTTTCATTTTACAGACGGTCTGCAGTCTGCGTTTTTCAGTGTCCCATATGCAACTGCGTGCCTATTTTTTTTATTTTTGTGTTGTCTACCCCCTTTTTTTGTTTCTGAAAAAGAAAGCCTGTTGCATTGGAAAGATCATCCATCTATTGGCAAATTCAAATTTAAGAAACTTGAATGATACTGTACATGTACTAGAGGAAACCTGTCTCCAGACTCCAATCTCATAACTCTCTTGCAAAAAAAGCCCACCATAATTATTTTTCCAATCAATCAAATCAGGAAAATAAGACAAATTAATAAATAAATCACAGGGAAAAAAGAAAATGATTTAGTTAAATAGACTGTAAAGTTTACTCCCAAATACATGTAGTTTAGGTGAACTTATCGATTAGGTGACCCTACTTGACTTCTGTATCGCTTGGCTCTATGGTTTTGGTGGCCTTGGGCCTGTTTCTGGAATGTCCCGAAACTTCACGGACCATTTTTTGGTGTCACAATTCCCTTTGTAACTTCACAGTCATTTTTATATTATTTTGTTACTTTGAAAAACAGTTTAAAAGATCAGCTTTCCAAAACAAGCAGTTCCCAGTTTCACAAATGGCTTTTCGGGCTCAAAAAGTTATCGGGACTTTTGAGAAAAGGGGCCCTGAACTCAAATTAAAAGGGTTGTGATAAAATTTGGGTCAGTGGATGTAATTTGGTCAACAACAGCAATATTATTGTTCATAGACCCATTACTGTAAAGGACAGATAATCTGACACTTCGTTACTTTATGCAATTATTAAAGAGTTTTTAGCAAAAATAAATAAGTAAATAAATACATGTAGCTTTTAGAAGTGTTTGGCAAAGATTACGAGCGACACAGAATAATATCCTCATCAAAATTTAATCATTTCCCTTTTCATAATGCTTAGGCTTTGCAGCAAAAGAACATTGAAGGTGCTAGGATTTATGCAGAAAATGCCATCAGGAAGAAAAATGAAGGGCTGAACTTTCTACGACTTGCTTCTCGTGTGGATGCTGTTTCCTCTAAAGTACAAAGTGCAATGATGATGAAACAGGTCAGTGCTGCATCTATAATATTAATTTATTTTGCATTTCTATATAATTTATAAACCAGTCTAATAATCCTACTAAAACAGTAATCAATAATTTTATGGCACATTAAGGGGGTTGGTTTTTAGGCAACAGCCCTATGAAAAGGCTGCATGGATGGTTCTTTGAAGTAACTTTTTCAATGGAAATCTGACATCACTTCATTCAGAAGGCACATGCACAACTAGTCCCATCTGCCATGCCTTTCAGTGAAAAACGTGTAAAAACTCTCAGGAAACAAAAGGAAGGGGCAGTTTTTTTCATCGGAATCAGTTTTCATAAACTATAGTAAGGAATTTCTATTTGGAGAAAAAATGGAACTGATTTGAAAAGTGTATCGAAGGAGTGCCTTGTGACATCATAATTTTCTGAGGAATAACTTATTTTTCAAATCCATGCTGCATTGTGAAAAACATAGTTACAGTATCTTGCTGAGTTCTGTCTTGGTCACGTAATTCACTAAATATGGTTGTGAGTTGAACCAGACAAAGAAATGTTAAATAGAACAAACTTTTGGAAAAAGGATTATGAGTTAAAGAGACTCAAGAAAGGACTAGTTGATGGAGTCCATAGTAATGGTTTGGTACATGTAGTTAAGAGCCACCCCCCTTAAGAAGATAATACAATAGTATACATGTACACAAGCCCGCAAATAATTTTTTGCTTTTTAGTCTGTCATATGTCATGCAAGGGACAAGGTTTGCCCTGACATGCATGCAGCCACCCCGGTCCGACAAAAAAAAAATTTCCCACCTGTTAAGTGGGATGCCTGTGGCCTGGCGGCAATTTTTGCGTTCATAAAGTTCTGCAAAGATCACAGCTTCACTTTCATATCCGCAGTTCGTATATGACCATTTCATATATCATTTCATCATTGATTCATTCCTCACGGGAACATTAGAACCCACAAGTGACCAGCTCCCAACATCAGTGGCCTCATAGCTCAGTTGGTTAGAGCGTCGCACCGGTATTGTGAGGTCACGGATTCAAACCCCGTTGAAGTCCTGAATTTTTCAGGCTTCTTTACACAATTGCAAAAATGGCGTTCATAACTGCGAAGATCACAGCTTCACTTGATTTCATATCCGCAGTTCATATATGATCCATTTCATATATAATTTCATCGTTGATTCATTCCTCACGGGAACATATTACCCCAGCTCCTAACGTCAGTGGCTTCATAGCTCAGTTGGTTAAAGCATCTCACCGGTATCGCGAGGTCACTGGTTCAAACCGTGTTGAAGTCCTGAATTTTTCAGGCTTCTTTACGCAGTTGCAAAAATTGTGTTCGTAACTGCAAAAATCACAGCTTCACTTGGTTTTTGTTGCGTGGCAATGAAAACAATCCAAACATCCGCTCACTGCACAATGCTGTTTTGCTAATATTGTTGCTTTGATTTTGATAATCCTTATGTTATTGCTGTATGTATTTGTCTTTCTGTACGGTCAGACTGACCGTTTGCCAGTCAAAACCTCAAATTTACCAGACAGATGTCCAATGGCCGGAGCTTATTTGCAGGCTTGTGTACAGTAAAATTTAAACTAAGGCCGTAATAATAGTTTTCACTCTTGCCCCAAGCCTAGATAGGAGTTCTGGAGTCACTTAGGTTCTTGTTTTTGAGTTGTTCCCTTTCCTGTTATGTTGTTCGAAGTATCTCTCTTGTACAAAGTAGCTCTCATGCCTATAATTATATTGTCACCTACTGTCTATTTTTTCCAAAGTGATTTTTCCCACATTTTTGAGATCATGTTGCCTGCCACCAAAACCCTAAATGGAAGGGGGCACTCACTTTTGACATACAGGAATAGAGAAAAGTTAGTTTTCGTTTGTTTAAATTTTATCAATCTCAATGTGGATAAGTCAAGAGAAAACCCTTTATTTGAAATTCTTGAAATGTTGGTTTCCAGGTTACAAAGAACATGGATGGTGTTGTAAAAGGCTTGGACAAGGCCATGCAGTCAATGGATCTTGAGAAGGTGTGTTATTTTCTGTTGAATTCATCAGGACCAAGTTGTGGAAAGCCAGATCAAGCTAATCCTTCACAATTTAGGCTTATACATTTAAACTGCTGTCTATTTTCTAATCAGAAAAGGTTTCTGCAAGATTTTTAGCTTTCAAAATTGACAAGACTTTTGCTTTCCTTCACCAAAAGAGTACAAGGTTTAAGGCTTTTTTGACAGGCAAAATTCAAGCGTGGGCTTTTATTTAATTGCACATTAGCTTTAATCTGCTTTTGAACAACTGGTAATTTTAACATAGTCCGAAAGAATGGACATAGAAACATACTGAACTGACCACTTTCCATAGGGTCTTTTCAGGGCCAAAGGAACACAATCAACGAAACGACAGCACAGAACAACAACAACTGTTAACTTCCCAACAGGCCAGCCGCAAAACAGTTGGCTATTTGCAAGTGCAGCTGGGGAGTTGATCCATGGAAAACCAGGATCAAATTCAATGAATGGTCAAAATGGGTCTTGAACCCAAGATCTCCTGATTTCAAGGCAAGCACCCGAACCACTGGGCTGTACTGCCTCCTTGGAAAATGATTTTAGTGTTGACATTTTCGATGACTGTCAGCCATCGTTATCAAAATTATCAAGGTGAATGCCACTTCTCCAACCACCCCTAATGAGGGGGGAGAGAGGAACCCGTAACATCATGGCATTTCACAGCTTTGATGGATGTAGTCACAACTTTACAAGCCATGACCTTTCATCCATGCAGGGCTTGAAATTTAAAAAAATTGTCACAATTTTATGGCAAAATACGAAATTTTTCATGTAGTTGCAAGTTCACAAATTTTAGTCACAAAGTGTATTGTATGCAATCGTGGGTCATTGTGCTGTATTGTGCTGCCAGTGGTTAAAAAAAAAAAACAGACTGCATACATGTATGTGAAAACGGTGAATTCGTTATTTTCACAAATCCCATAATACAGTTCATTTTGGGGGCTATTTGCATTAAAACAATGGATATCCAGTTCGCTGAAGCATGATACAGTCCCAAGAGTAAAGGACTTGTATTGTCATTATGCAAAGAATCCCCCAAAACGTACTGCATTATGGGAATGGGAAAGACTAGCAATTGATGGAGGGAACTAATTTCTGCTCCAATTTTGTGCCATATCTTCAGACTTAACGTAGCAAAGTACTAGCAGAAAAGTGTCAACTGCTAACCCTTTTATTTGATAATAGTAAAGATGAAAACTTTCCCACAAATTTGTGACTCCTCCAGATATTTCAGTCACAAAAGGAAAAAAGCTAGTCACAAATGCAACTGTAGTGGTCACAGTTACGTGCACTGCCATGACATTCACCCATTTAGTTGTGATAAAGAGGGCTGACAGTCATCGAAAACTGTCAGTGCAAAATCATTAATTTTTCTTTTGGGCTATGTTAAAAGTTCCAGCAAGTTAAGGTATGTTATATGCAGTGGTAGATTTTTGTTGTGACACACTGCAGGTGAATACTGGCTTCCATGGCTGATTTAATTAAGGTTTTGACCAATGTTCAGATAACTTTTTTGTCTTCCTCACAGATTTCAGCTACCATGCAAAAATTTGAAGGAATGTTTGAGGAT
>NC_090892.1:51768219-51775719 GCF_036669925.1 Montipora capricornis | reverse complement strand
GCGCAACTGATTTCGTTATTATTTAGCCCCTGAATAGTGATTTATCCGGCGGATAGCGCTATCCATCGTTTGAACAACTGAGACCTGTTCCCTATTTGTCTTAGACAAACAAGAACACTTGAAAATTTGCGTCCATTAATTGTATATGGCACCTGTTGTCTCTTTATAAATTGTCGGTGTCGATATTTATACTTAAACTTTTTTTTTGAAAAGTCATCTAATTAAATATATTTTAACACCATATAGAGCCTTTACGGTTGGATTAACCAATATATATATATGCCAGTGTTAACATTTGGTCGTAGCACCTGACGCCAATTCCTTTACTCACTCAGTTTACAAAGTTATGTTGACGATGGATGGATGTCTCAGTCCTGGGTCTGAAAACCGTAGACTGAGAGATGAAGCACTTTTTATTATCAGCTTGGGCACCAAAAATTTCGACAATCTGTGGAATGTTAAGAAGGTCTCTTTTGCTATAGCAATAACGATTAATAACGAGTCTTGGCTATTGTAGATAGTCAATTAAGTTCCGAAATAACTGCAATTTTCGAATTTAGTCTTTCGACTCTTCTTAATCATCAACTCATGCCTTCCATGATCACGCCTGCAGCCTTTTTCCAAAGTGGGCGCAGGTTGTAAGTAATAGTAATTACCTCCAAAATCAGGAATATAATGCACCTCGGTTTACCTGCAAGATTCATTTTAGACGGCAATTTTCATATCTGAGGTCGATATAGACATTGTTAGGTGTAACTAGTCGTTAGAAGATAGTCGTGATTCTCTTTTATGAGATGCATGCAACAAATCACTTACTGGATAATGCGACCAATTGACGCCGTTGTTTGTATTTTGTTCTGGGTTTACTACTGGCTGCATCTGATTCACCTGCAACAAAAAGAAACAATTGATCTCATAAAGATAAGCACATAGACATAAAGACATAGGATATCAGAAAATTAACAGCTTAAAAACAGAAATAAAAGAATGATTAAAGTCCAATACTGTCTTGTGTCGAACGCTTTTGCGGCAAGGTGTCGGCTACGCTGTATCTTGAAAGCACCTGAAGTTCAAAGAAGGTTAAGTTTCTTTCATACCCCGGTCTTTGTAAATGCAATTGCAAGTAGAATTAATCTAACATCGTCGCGTTTTTCCCCGGTTCTATCCCTAAAACAAACTTTGTTGAGTCTAGATTACTCGTGTTATCCCCTTGCAAGAAATTTCAGCTTAGTACCTACTAGGTGAGTTTAGAAACCACTTTACATCAAAGCACTTCAGATATTTGGTATTGAATAAAATAGAATAATCTAGGGGATGAAAAAAGAATGTACTGATACATTCTTAATTTTATAGGAAAAATGAACGGAGATGTTAGAAGCCAATATATCCTTCTCAAAAGCTAACCAGTTTGGGATCCATCCATCCCTTTTCTTTTTCCTGGTCGTACAAAATTAAATCCAGCAAAACATAGCAATTAAAAAAAGAAAAAAAACTTGATGCGTTTTTCTGTTGATCATGCAGCAACAGATCCTACTAATCTTCCATCTTTCCACTGAGAATCGAAGGAACCACATTGGTCAGTCAAGAATGATAACATCCGTAAATTTTTAATTGCGTCGAGTTCTCTCCAGAAGCTAGCTTGAGCTGGAAGCTAAACAACAAAATCCTTGAAGTCAATAGGGTGGAACAATGATCTCGTCCGACGGCTAATCAGTTTTTCCTGTTCAAAGAAATTGGATGAGGAAAGCCAACACTTCACCATAGCAAATCTCGATGGAAACACTTTCCGATACTTTTTGCGTCAAAACACTTAAGAGGAAACCAAGTCTCATTTACCATAATAATTTTACATGCACTGTCAAAGGCAAGCAATAAAGAAAAGCTGTGATTTCACTATTTGCGGTTTCCTTTGACCGAGTGGAATTTCAATGAAATTGTCCATCCAATTCATCCGATTTTCGTCAAATCGACAAACCCGAGTTATCGGACGCTGGCCATTAAAAAAAAATCAAACGAAAGCACCCGAAGTGATGCTTTGACTAAGAGCTCGTCTACGAGAAGTAAACACATCTTTCAGTGCTATGTTTGTGGTGATGAGTTCTCTAAAGACGGAAGAACAAAACTAGGAAGTTGGCTATCAGAACTGAGAATTCCTTCAACCTTCAACCGTAAAGAATGTTTCGGGAAGAGCGCGTGTATGTATGAACAAGGTATCACATTCAAATGTTGGTCCGGATCCCTACTTTTAGTGTGTGAATTCACTGGAAGTATATTGGCTTTGTTAGACTACTGGAACTTGGTAAGTGCCAATACAACTACTACATCGCAATTTTCCGCCTCTAATCTTAGAAGTCTATCAATTGAAAGCGAAACACTTATATTTAAATGACGCTGATCCACTAAATTAACATCAAAACAAGATAGCTGCTGCTTAAAAAGGTAGACGAGTGTTACAGCGAGTATTCACTCACCCAAACGTAGCGGCAGTAGCTGGGCCGCAGTAATGAAGTGGTCCGCATCTACAGTCTTCGCTATCGCGTTCCTGTTTGGGACAGTCCTTGTTGAAGCGACAGAAAGGGAGATAAAACGAAAGCAACGAAAAATCAAACCACAAACTTCAAGAGAGAACTATGATGATCGATATGAGAGGACGATTGGGACGCTGACGACAAACTCAGGCGAAATATCATCAGATGTGTATGAAACTTTATTGAAAAAAAATTATGACGACGACAAAGATCTTGTTAATTTTAATTACGAAACACTGTGGCGAAACGGTTCACGAACTGTGACGAGAATTTCACTCGGCAGCGCTGGGTTTCTTGAAACCGCGCAACCATCACAGCTTGACCACGTTGTAGAAAGAACCTCAATTACTAATCGCGAGGGTGTAGATTTTAACATCTCATTTTGGCCTTGCCTTGACCACCAATCCACGAGACGTCGATTCAAAAGGTTAATTTTTGGACGTGATAGTCGCATCAGGTTAAACACGTCATCGCAAGCCCAGAAATTCCCTTTTTCGTCAACTGTCAAGATCTCTACAGGTTGTTCAGGTTCGGTTATCTCTCACATTCACGTTTTGACATCCGCCCACTGTGTTCATGATGGTGTACGCCCACTTGAACCGATTGCGGCCTTGAAAGTCGGAATTCTACGGAGACATGGAAAACTACGTTGGATTGGCGTCAAGAGCATCAATTTTCCCGAGATGTGGCGCCTTAAAAACATCTCGCCGAGTTTCGATTATGCAGTCATTACTCTTCTTAAGCCTCACAAGCGACCCTTCTTCAAACTCGGTGTCATCGAAAGCGAGGGATATCTCTACAAATTACATTTTGCAAGTTTCCCTGGGGACAAAAAATCCAATTCACTATGGTACAGCCACTGCTACTCTCGGGTGATCTCCCATTTGCTGATTGGTAGATGCGACGCATCCTCTGGAAGTTCTGGAGCCGGGACTTACGTCAGAACCTCTATGAAAGAAAACGGGCAAAATCGGGTTCTCGTTGGGATACTGTCAGGATCTGGAAGAGTACGTTTGCCAAGCGGTCGAATCAAGATGTTTAACCTCGTAACCAAGTTGACGAGTTTGAAAACGAGACAGATTTGCCGATGGATCGGTGCTGGTTATGATTGTGTGACGTGGAGCTCGAAAAGCGTCACTCACAGGCTTCGATCATTAGAGTAAAGGAAAAACAATAAAGACGATATAACACAAACGCCAGAGGCGGCGATGCCTACCACAAGTTCCTCTGAAACGTCAGCTCAGGGCTTCAGAATTTATGACCGAGCATTTGACATATTTGAATCCATATTACGATGTCAACTAAGGAGTAAAATTTTCCTAAATGTCATCAATTTCCACATATCTCCTTTCCTCAGACTTTCTATATTTGGTCAGTTTTTTCGACGAAGTTTTGCGACTCTTAACTATTGGGTGGGAATTGAACCCACGACCTTCGGGTTAGGTCACCGCTGTTCTATCGACTGAGCTAAAAAGTCAGACGGGAACAGGGCGGGGGAATTGATATTTAAGATATAAATCTCACGGCAATGAATACGTAAAAGTACAAGGAAGGGTTACGTGTTTACAAAACGTTGGCCGTGTTGCACTCATATGTCAACAGATTTAACTATTAGAGTGTAATGTGAAGTGCTAGTTTTCTTTGACTCTTAGCCAATCAACGTAGTGTCTTCGTTTGTGTCACATGTACAGATATAATAACGAGAATAAACTATGAAGGAGATTAATAAAAAAATAATCACGTCTGCCAAGGTAAACGATCACTTGAAGTGTGGTTAACGAGTTTTTTGCTTTAAGTGGGATGATCTCATGGCCGAATCTTGCTCGAATTCCAGTGAAATTAGAAACTTAACTTACGAAATTGCTTAAATCGAACTCATTTGGGAAGCAAGCAAAACGCAATGCCGGACAGAAAGTAAAGGTTTTTTTTGTGAGATTGTTAGCGAAAGGTTTTCTCCTTGAATCGATTACCGAATGCTCAACTGAAGAAATACTTACATTTTCGGCCATTTTGTTTTCATTCACCCTGAGCTGATCTGAGCTTATCTGAGCTTATCTATGACCAAGAAATCTTTAAAATGCTTGGCGCTGCACCATGGATTGAATGCTTAAGACATCCCCAAGTGAGAGAGACTGATGGTTGTTTAAGAGGTAACAACCCTCGAGTTTAAGAGTCAATGCACGACTCTTGTCCATATGGTCCATTGTCCGCGCTTGCTATCAATTGTCAAAAAGTCCTTTCCCATGCATGCATGTGGTCTCATCGGTTTATCTCTTAACATCATAAGATTTATTGCTTCGTAACATTGATTCGGTTTAATAAATCGGTGTCGGTTGTCTCTTCTTACATTAAGAAATTGTCGTCTAGTGCATTGCAACTAAGTGAAGTGATGTTTTTTCTTTCATCAACTTGAAGTCGTGCAAGTCATAAAATGAATGAAAGGGTTCTGAGTTTCTATTAAAAAAAAAACGGTGCTGCTGCTTCAGTGGGAGAGTAAAAGCTCAAAAATTTGCTGGTTTTATCAAACAAAGTGATAAAGGACGAGTCGAGAAAATTCGATCTGACGAAGGGAGGTTAACGCTCGAAACGTCAGGCATTTTATCTTTTCACTCAGTAAGTTGTTGGATTATACTGTATCGGTCGTTTTAACTTTTTCAAGTAATTTTCAAAGTAATGAACAATTAATATCCAGAGATATTCAACTTTTTGTTTATAGAACGTCAATCCAAACAGCACATTGGTCACTATGGCAACCCTTAAGGGCCAATTTTGTGCCTAAAACAAGCACACATATTAAGTACATCTCTCCAATAGTTCAAACAAGATATTCACACAGAAACTATTTGAGACGATATGCAATTTGAACGAAAACTATAATATGTCAGAGACATGAGGAGATACTTAAAAAACGAAAACGACATCTTTCATTATTTCGAAGTTCCTCAGTCATGGTCACTGAAAGGTAAATTTTGCATAATGACGACTGACTTGATTCAGCGCGAATTAGCTCTAAAGTTAGAAATGACATTCCATTTTTGGAGCGCCGGATATCCCTCGTAACCGCTTGTGCGTCTTTTCTACGCTGAGCCACTCGGGGAGAGCAGTATCTATTTAAAAAATGCGAATTTTGATGACTTTTACCTAGGTTTCAGGTACGTAGCTATTTGCATAATCCACTCTTGTTTTAAGTGACTTTCTTTGTGGCTATAGTATCTACGCAGTCCTGCAAGGAAGCCAATCGGGCCCTCAATAGGGTTAATGTCGAAAGGAATGCAAAGAAGATTTCTCATAATGGCAAACCTCTCCATAATGACGTTCTAGAAAACTGATCACTGTCACGTTTTGGTATACAGTTTGACATGTCAAACTTTCAACAATATTAACGTTAACATTCAACAACCCGGAGATGCAAAAAACCTATCCTGACATTCAGACATGATTTTTGCTGCTACACTGATTTGGAGAATTAGTAACGTAATATCGCTTAAAAAGTTACAATCTAGACACCAACTTTTTGTGCCTTGTGTCTTTTAAAGGAGCTGTGTCACGGAATTTAGCCAAATTCAGCGACTGGAAACTGGCAACCAGATCAACCGAAACATGAAAAAAACTACTTAGAACATTAATGGAAGGTTTGAATAAAAACGGCAAATACAAAAGGAGGCAGGGATGGGCAAAATCGAAGAAGATTAAAATGGATTGTAATTGGGGTTTTTGAAAACTGTTCAGCGTACATAACAGTTTTTAAAGTTGATCTCTGTTGTTTGCAACTTTAATTGTGTTTTCAATACACATTTTTTCGTCAAAATTCTTTGGTTTGTGTTGTTTAGAAGTAATTTCTGAATTAACCGTTAAGTCGTATGAAAAGAGGTTAGTAAATGGTAAAACGTCACAAAACGAACCGCACTGCAGTGACACAGCCCCCTTAAATTCCTCAGGGGTGATCCAAAGATATCACAAGACTCCTTAACATGCTCATCAATTTGACCAAAAAGGGAAAAGGTCACCCTGCTGGCAGAGCCTTTCTTTTTCTTGCTCGATTTTGGCGTTCTCCTGAAAGACTCGGCATGAATCGAGTAAGATCTTTATTGAGTATGTGCTGCATGTTGCCAGGATACAGTCTCGAACCCAAGCCTAATATGCCAGATCTCGCCGCCATCTTGGCTTTTCACTGTACAGCGGGCTCAATAATAACCATCGGTTTTATCACTAAACGGATGGCCGCACTGGAAAAACCAGTTTAACGTGAGCAAACAAGATTGACTAGTCCAGAAGGTCGGGCTGCGACGGCTTCAAAGAGTTAACGCAGGCAGAGCCTCCTTTTCTCCTCCTCAGCAAAGAAAAAGACAAGGAAGCTCTGCTTGCAGGGTGGAAAAGGGTGCGTCCATTGAAGTAATTTGTCTCCTTTTCTTTTAATAAGATGCAAATGGGTGTCAAGTAAAAAGGTCTTCATTATTAAGCTCCTACCTTTAAAGTGCTACTATGATCAAGAAATCACTTGCTTTTTTTCATCAGATTTTGAAAGTGTGATGCTTAACACTTGACTGGCAAAATTTCGAGCTGTGATTTTTTCCTAAAGACTGTTCACTTTGAGTATAACTTTTGGATTTCACTGTCCGCCATTACTCACGTTCAAAACTGACCGATTGGAGCTCAGAGAATTGGATCTGGCGGAAAGTGACGTGATTGACTCACTAGTTTCAAATTTCAGCGTGTAAACGCGGCTTATTATGTATGCAAAACACGAGTTTTAATGTCTGAAAGCCCGAAACTCCCGTGCTGCATATTAATTCAGCCGCATACACACGCATCGCATTCTTAAACTATGGGGGAATAATAATGAGCTTTCCCTCCAGCATGGCGGATTTTGTACCATGTGATCGTTTGTTGCAAAAGGCCTATTTAACGACAGTTCCCAAGTTTCCAGTTCCGTTTCGTTCGTTTTGAAAATAAAGCATTTTGAATCTCCGAT
>NC_090892.1:51745719-51760719 GCF_036669925.1 Montipora capricornis | reverse complement strand
CGGAAAGCTTTCCCTGAGGTTTTTAGGCCCATGAATATGGTCAAAAATGGGCAATAAAGATTAAGAGAAACCAAGCGTACAATTATTTGTATCTCATTAGTTCGCATAGGATTTTTTATTTCTCCTAATTTTGTTGACTAAGAGTATCCTTGAACAGATATAATAATGCTGAATTATTTATTTATTTATTTGAATATTCTCTTTAGGGGTGTATAAATATGTATATATGTATTGTATCATCAAGTTGTGAGTATATAATTTTAAATGCTCGCTATGAAAAATGTGTAAATCACTAAATGTCAATACACGTAAATGTAGCTTAGTCAACCTCGTAATGCAGGTGGTCTCAACATGTCTTATCCATATTAGGGCCGTTTATACGAGAGAAAATAAGCCGCGGCTAACTCTGGCCGCGGCTTACGTAAGCCGCGAAAGGAACCATTTATACGAGTATAAACTCCCCGGCCAGGATAAGCCGCGGCTTGAGAAAGCCGTGAACGTAGATTTTGTACCATTTATACGGGGTGTTCGCCGCGGCCAGAGTTAGCCACGGCCTATTTTCTCTCGTATAAACGGCCCTATTGTGTTCATTGTACTGTATTTATTATATAAGTGTCTGTCTATCAAGCGGCTGTTTCAACAGTACTGCTTTATTGCGCAGAAACCACGACAGTATATCGACTGTATGTAAAACAACTAGATGCTTTCCATATGCGGTGTTTACGGAGGATTGCCGGTATATCTTGGCAGAATCGGATACTCAACACCGAAGTGCTGTCTCGCTGCCATGTGCGCGGAATCGAGGCGTACTTGATGGAAGCCCGACTTCGGGTTGTTCGTATGGGTGAGAAGAGACTAACACGTGCTCTGTTGTATACGCATATGCAGCGAACTGTCTGATGGCACACGCCCACTCGGCGCCACCAAGAAGCGTTTTAAGGATCAACTGAAGAACTCACTGGCCAAACTGCGGTATATCGGACTTTGAAACCCTAGCAAGGGACAAAACTAAGTGGAGGACAGAGGTCATGCAAGTGGTGGTGTGGCCAAGTTTGAGGAGTGCCGAATAGAACAACTCAAAGAACGTCGTTGCAGAAAAAAGGGAGGGAATGTCAGCGCCTAGATGCTGTCCCTGTGATAGATGTCCAAAAGTCTGTGGATCCGTAATTGGACTTGTGAGCCATCGCAAAGCTCGTGATCGTAAAGGGGACTGACAGTATTGCTTCAAATGTGGATCTGTTTTCTCTTTCAGCGCCATCTTGAATTACGTCATGCGTGCATGGGCATTCTCGGTTTTTACCTCCAATACTCTAAACTTTCCGTTTTTAGCCCTCATTCCACCAGCTGCACATAGTAATACTTTCGATAGACGTTCTCAAATGCACCTTCCTCATGGCATCTCGGCTCGTACACTGATTCTAACTTCCAAAGCTCTCCCAAAAAACGCACTTCATAATAAATTATTACTCCTAGATTTATGTCTCCTAACGTGATGAATGGTGAAGATGCATATGGCGTCTACGATTTACAATAACGTCTTACATATTTAGATGGTCTCCCATCCAGATGCCGTGACCCCGTCCGACAGAGTAACTAGTTACGGTACTGGCCACTGTCAAGCTGAATTTTGATAATTCACAAGTCTTTCGCATGTATATTACTGTACTTTATTCACACGAAAAGTAGAACTAATAACCACAGCAATTCGCGCTTTAACTTTGCTGTGAAAAAGAACTTGAAGTGAACTCGGAAATGATTGACATGTCAGCCTCCATGCCAAATGAATGTTACCCTTCTCCTTTGGTTGCAAAGCAACTGTTGAACGCACTTCAATAATCCGAGATTACTACTAGGGTTAGGGTTAGGGTTAGGGTAAACACTGTGGCAAGTCCTCCTTCTTTCAGTGTCTCCAATTAGCTTGTATTAGCTAAATACATTTAAACGTTGAGTGATCCACAATATACCTTTACACTTGAATAAAGTTGATTGATTCGCATGATGAGCAAGGTATTAAAACGTAAATCGATCCACCGGGGTTTAAATATAAGATGTACTTATTATTGATCTTAACAGGATTTTCAATGAAAGAAGGAAGGGCAGTGAAAGAAAATGGATTGATCTCCTTAATTCCTTTCAAGAGTAAGGAGAGATATTCTTCTCTCAAGGGAGATAAACGCCGGGCAGCTTACACCATAACGGGTTGGGACTTTTGCGCAGCTTATATATCAGTTTGTTCGGTTTTCTTTGTTCTGTCAGGGAAATATATTACATAATCCCCCACTTTTGTCAACTGACTGAAAAGCTGGAGGGGCTCTGATTGTAACAGGGGATCGCGGGGCTGAAACTATAGCTGATAACAATAGCAAAGCAATGGAATATATTCCCCTCACCTTAGTCCGCTGAACATAATCCCGCGAACATATTCCCCTCGACTTAGTCTAAGAAGAAAAATTCCAAAATTCAATCATTATTATTACTATTATTATTATTTGAAATTATTAATGATTTCAGTAGTGCCATTTGAAGTTCTATGGCACCAAGCAGAGCCTACTCGCTGCAACGACATTGGTAGCGGGTGGACCTTCAAGCAATAAATCCTTGTCGTCAGGGGTGTTATAAGTTCTAAAGGAAAATAAATCCGAGACAGCATTTTCAACGTCTTAAGTCTGAGCATCCTGGCTGCGAGTCTGATTTGTCTCATTCACAAAAGAAATCCAACTGCCAAGAATGAACTTCCAAAGAGCCGGAAAAGCTACTTTGGGTTAAAAACAATCCGTCTTCGGGGGTCGCTCATCGCTCCTAAAAACGTTGTGTACACTTATCGACACACTTTTAGGCGTCCAACAAGGCTCCCTCGAGAGAATTTTTTTTTTAATGTAGAGAACCTCACCAACTGACCAATAAGCATTTTATTGACCTGTCCCTCGTACACGAGGGAAATATATCTCGGTACAAGGGAATTACATCACATATCCCTTCGCTCCAGATCACTAACCTTTACCTGTCATAACATGAGAGTGAACGTCTATCTTTGTCCAAAAATTGAGCTCTTTTGTTACAGTTAATGGCACATTTGAAGAATGCTTGTAAACGGAAGAATTCATATGGGTTTTCAAACATCATATCAATAGGAGGTTTTCATGTGACGTCATCGCCGTCATATTGGTGGACGAAAACAAAAGATCTCTTGTTAGCTTCTTTTGTTCGTCCACCAGAAGTCGTGAATTTATTTATTGTTATTGGTTTCTCTAGAGGTTGGTTGGAAACGTCCTATTGCGCATGTGCCAGTGCCACGATCTACATTTTGTTAATATGCCCCTCTGTTGAGTACATCCAGGTAATTTCAAACAATTGTGAACAGGAAGAGTGGAATTGGTAATATTCAGCTTGTCTTGATGATTGAGAATATTTGCCAGTATATGAAAATAAAAAAAACAAAAAAACAACCACAGACACGAAGACCCTTAAATTTCGAAACTTCTATTATCAACAAGAAATAAACACAGTAGTAGATATCTCTGCTTGTCGGTACGCTTTAGATATGAATGTGCATTTTGCGCTTAATATGCCCAAATTTGGACTTAAAACTCAGACTTAAATGACAGTTTTTTTTACATAGTTGTAAATATAATAATTTAAGGTTATTTCAATACAACATATTTGAAGTTAAATGTTCGAAGTGGGACAATTAATACACACGTTTTCGCTACTTATTTCTGAAAGCAATGTCAAACCAATTAAGCAAATCACCTCATGTCTGATAACATTTATTACTTTGGTTTTTCATTGGTGTTTAGCGATTGGGAGCTGGCATGCCGTCAAGCAAGGCATCATTTTTTTCCGAGGGGTGCGTCGTCAAGCCAAGAACGAATTTGAGCCAGTTTGAGAGGAGTGATCTTCGTACCTACGTTCATACGGCGTCTTTTTCCGCGAAACGTAAAGTAACTGCTGAGGCCCGAGAATACTCCTATGATAAATCGTTCTACCGGACGACCTTTCTTGCGGATCTTGCCGTAGATCCCTGCGCCAGAACTTCCATAATGCGAATCGCACCTGTTTAGTATTGCATGATTTAAGAAATGGGCCTTGCAATACGAATACCATAAAGTGAGCTCGGATTTATCGGAGGGGAAAGAAGCGAATTGAATCCTCAATGTAATCGACAGATTCTCGGGGATTTCATATATTTGTAAGTATCGGGCCGGAGACGGAGCAGGGCGGTGCAGTTTGAGAACAGCGTAGTCGAAGCGATTATCCCGCGAAAGAGTCCATCCACGAGGCACCTTCATGTAATCGACGCGTATCCACCTTACTTTTCCAGGTTGCCTTAGGACACCCACCTTTAAGTGTGGGACGTCCGTAATGTAATTTATTCCATCATGGATGCAATGAGCGGCTGTAAGTATATGATCCTGAGCAATAAGGGTACCAGTACAGCCCGTGTTAATACTGACCACTGCGGAATAGGGAAGATGTTTCGCGCCTTCAGCGGATACTTCAATTCGATCGTCGGTACCAAACAAAGCCCTCTTTCGTCGGCTTGGCCCACGATTCGTGTTATCAAATAAGTCCATATTATCGTCAATAGATTCGAAATCTGCCACATCTTCTTCTAGTTCGAAATTTGGAATTTTATCCCAGATATCATGGTGTTTTTGCCGGCCTTTCTGTATGTCAACAAGTGTAAGTGTCAGGCTACCGTTATGCCAAAGTGTTTCGTAGTTAAGCTGCGACAAACTCTCAGTGTTCCGACTTGCATTTGTCAATTGATCGAGGTCCACTAAGTTGCTGGCATTTGGCCGAAGGTCCTCAGTGCGACGAATAGTACCAAGTGAGGTAGTTCGAACGTCTCTGAGAAAGAAGCTGAGGGCTGGGAAATCGTCTTCACTGTCATCTTTTGCGGACCATGGTTCCGTATCATTTTCACTATTCGTGGACGCATTCAAGCCACTCTTTGAGGGAACTCTAACATCTTCACCTGGCTTTTCCAGAGACGCAATTGAGGCTCGTAAAGTAAACAAGTACAACAAACTCACTATAACAGAACTTTTCGTCGAAGCCATTACAGGAATCTTGTCATTTGGCACGGATCGAAAACAAAGTGAATGAGGTACTGCTGTGTTGCCTTGTTTTTAATTCTCTTTCCAATGACGCAAATCTACGAATGAAAGAACAGAATAGGATTGTCATTGGAGCGTAAAACCACTACTTATCATGTAATCACTTCTATATTAGAGAAAATAATTACGTTATCTGCTTTTCAGTTTTTCTGTTTTTACAAGGCCTCTTCTTCTTCACTCGGTAAACATCATAATTAGTTTCTTACAAGAATCATTCATCATTTGTGATTTACAAGTACGCTCAGTGAAATAGTTACAATGAAGTATAATCCTTCTCCGGATATTTACTAAGTGTACCCTCATTTTTACGAGAAACGGACAAGGCTAATAAAAATAGAAAACACCAAGAAAAGTTAATTAACGTTAATTAATTGATTTCTTATTTTGTATGTGATTTTAACAGGATTTTATTCAATAATTTGTGTTCAATAACAGACAGGACTTGCTTTAGAAAGGCGGCCCGCCTAGAATAGCTTCGCTAATTGCGGGTCGCCTAGGACTGTGATGATATTGCAATGCTAATAAACAAATAAATTGAAATTGAAACTGAATTTTGTTTCACGTAACTTTCAGGTTCACGGTTACTTGCAATCGCTTGAAACTGTCTTAGTGAATAACAAACGCAAAGTAGGGCCAGAAGCACATTATAGGACGCAACAAAAGGATCCAATCAAACGATGAAAGATTGAAGAGAAAATGCTGCTTATAACTGCAGTTATGTTCAATTTAAAACCAGAACCCTTGTTAAGGACAGCAATATAAAAATTGGAACGCCTTTTTCTTAATCGTAACTTAACGGTGACGAAATTAAGTTTGCAGCATTAAAGGAGTACTGTAGCAACATTCACTCGTCATGTCTATTGCACAAACCGGGAACTACTTTCGTGATTATCCTTTTGGTTTTTTAACGTACACTATGGATAAAAATGATTAAGTTGAACGGAGTAAGTACTTTATTAAATAACTGCGGCGTGCGTCACCTGATTCCCTCAGAGCGGGTTTCAATTTAAGAAACTTAACTGAACACTTTAGCTTATTACGATTTCGCTTTTACTATGTTTTTTTAGTGCATTGACAAGCTCATTGATTAGTAGCCGGAAACTGAATCAAGCGTCACTTTCGAGCTGGCTAAAATCAGCTAATGTGCTTATCGTGTAACTTGTCAGGCGACTTTACTATTAGCTTCGAATTTTGATTGGTTTACGATGGATCGTTTTCACGGTTCTCGGTTGTTTTTGGCTGGAATACCTTTGGTTTTTAATGCTCAGTTTAACAGGAACTGCCAATACCAACGTCTATAACACAGTTTACTATGGATTCCCGAGTAGCAATGTTATGATGGGATGTACAATCAACAAAAGAGGGGAGACGCGTAGTCAGAGAAAAAAACTGTTAATCAAATAAGTCTTGCGAACGTTGTTAAACGCTCCCGGAAAACCTTACCCAGTGAGCTGATAATTTTATTTTCCACAAGCCGTCGCTGACTTTCTTAAGGGTCTGGTCCCCTTCTTTCGTATTAGTTCGTGAATATCACAAACTATTCTTAATGGCAATACTAGAACTAAGAGCGTTGTTGTTGTTGATTGTCTTGACTACATTATGGTAGATTTCATCGTAAATTGACTCGGCCAGCTGCAATGAGCTATTGCGATAATGAAGAACTCACTTCTCCTTCGCTTACTAAGAGATTTAATTAATGAGACTTCGTCGCATGCTAATACAGGCTGAAAAATAAACATGTCTGGAGAATAATTGAGGGGAAACCTAAGTCGAATTACTCTCCAATAATGCATACTAGGCTTAATTTTCCACTTTTTTCGTGTTGATCTTTCGATTCTTTTCTTGGCGCAACGCTTAAGTAGGCCTTTAGATAAAGGATGTATTACATAACTCTCATTCCATCATTTCTGTGTTATGTGGAAGTTATTATAAAATATCCATTTTGGAAACCATCCTCATTTTGCTCAGTTCACTCTTCCGGCATAAGATCTTTTCCAGAATTCGGCTAACTGGAAAAGGTTTTCAAAACAAGTTGTTATCCGTTTCTATGAACATTTCAAGACATGATTCTTTTTAATGGTTTCCTCAGCATTGCTTTTTGTGCAAAGAAGGGAAACTCAACTTTTGTTTGGACCGTAAGTCTCCTTCTCATGCAGCTGCAAAGTTATTTGACATGTTTAGGAGTTATTAACCCGCTTTTGCAACAAATTCAGATGCGAACAATTTAGACATAAAGCCGGAACCCGAATGAGTATGGAGATGAACGTTGCTGAATGGTCTCTGGCGCAATGATTAACAAGAAATATATTAGAGAATGACAGATGTATTACTAGTTTTTTTTCCTCGTCGGAAAATTGGTATCAATTTGGTAACGAATTGGTCACGGTAAAACTAAATTCTTAAGCTTAAGCATTCATCAAAGAAATTTGGGCAGAAGCAACAAAAGTTAACTGAACAAAGTTCAAAGTACAATGAGAAACTGACCTTACTGGCCGGGGTTCAAATCAAGTTATTTTCATCTTTCCTTGTACGTTAAGGTTAAACATTTGTTGCACAAACCATATACCGTTGCGCCATTCAGAAATCTTTCATTTCATCGCCTAAACACGAGCTAAAAACATGTCCAATATACCGCAAAAGGTTTTGAACAAAAGGAGTCAATGGTCATCCTAACCGGAAAGATGGCTTAGCATATTTTCACGAAATTTGTTTTTGAGTCGGTAGATTTTGGAGCAACATGCGTTTCACTGGCACTATCCAATCTGACTGGTCAAGAGCATACCTCTAAGTCCTACAACTCAAGGTTTCCTCTGAACTTGACAGAATATACGCGAAAGAACGCGACGAATATTGCTCGCATATTGTCAAGTTCACTTCAGAGAAAACGTCGCCCATCACTCCCACCTTTCCTTCCGCGGTCGTGATGGCAAAACAATTCAGGATTGAATTTGGTTTTAGTATGCTATCTTTAATCAAAAAGACAACTGTAAAGACCTCTGTTCTGTATCGTATTACTCAATTACTCATCCTGTGGCTGTCAGTGTAAACGTTTTTTTAAACGTAAGTTCAGGTTTTTACGAGCAATTATATTTCAATAGTAAACCGCATGTGTATTTATCAAGAGGGAGAACGACACTAAAATTGTAAAGTATGACAAGTATAAAGATAGCACTTCGATCTTCAGTCTGAAGTGCGTCCTTCAGCTATTGTATAATATTTATAATATATATATTTTTCTATGGACCTGGGAAATGCACTCAGTGAAGAAAAATACTCGACGTCAAAAGCATGAGTTAATTGTACAAATACTGCGATGGCTTAACTAAGTTGTTCTCCCATTTGTTCAGTAGCCCTTTAACATTCTATGCAAAGACGATATGTCGCAGAAAGGATCTCTTTCAACTTTTAGTCTACTTTTTGATGAGCCGTACAAAAAGATACCCGCTGAGGAAACGAATCGGGTATGTCCTCTGTGCATAATCAGTGAAGTAATACAAAAGAAAATGAAGTGATGTCAACTCCATTATTCTCTTATCTTTACTAGAAGGCCACGATGGAATTCATAGCTTCCCAAAAAGGACTTCAATATTAAGAAACTGATAAATAATTTTGTGCCCAACAAAGGCAGTCCGCCTCTGGACTTTGAATAAAATAGAGTCATAGTTCTTTCACTGACTGATTATCAAGGCGTATTGAAGGCGTACTGAATCACTCTCCTACTCAGGTTTAACCCATGCTTTTGAGTAAACAGATCCGTAATTTCGTTTGTTCAAAGAAACCAAAACTCGAACAAAGAGAAGCGAAAACATGAACGATATCACATACCAGACGAGTAAGGCTGATGTAAGCTTAGTGCGCAACATAAACTCGAGTGACCTTTTTTATCGTTTTATTTGTTTGACCCTTCATTGATCAAACGAATGCGCGACGTTAAACCTTGTAATCTAATTTATTACGGCAAAGTACCTATACCGCAAAACTGTGAAAATACTGGAATTAATCTCGCTCTGCAAGCCTATTAGCACCATTCAGAGCACAGTCAGCGACAGATTCAAGAGTTTAACGTAGCACAAACAACTTCATAGAAATTCACGGGGAAAATACGGGATCCACAACAAAATCAGCTCTTGCCTGATTAGTTTAAATTGTCAGTTTTTGAACTGAGAAGGTGTAATTTTTTGTATATAGCAATTAAGGGAAATAGAAAATATGTTAGGCAATATTTGAAGAAGTCAAGACGATAAAAAGAGGCGCCGGTTCTAATTAATATTGAGCGAGTGCCAACATTGATTTTAGCTTTACCTGAATATAAAGGAACCTTTACACTTTCGGGTTCCAAATTTGTTCTGTAGACACCTACCTTCAAAAACAAGTTGACAGACTTATTTCACTGTCAAGAGCTCCTTTCTTTTACGGACCACTTGAAACGAAATGGTGCAATAAAGACGTGCCAAAAATCTTCGAATTAAGTATTAGTTTTCGTCATTGACACCAGCAATGATCGAGTTAGCGCCTGAGACTTGATTTGACTTGATTTGCTTTCATTGTTAATTTCAGTTTACAGTGTCCCCAATTAGTGCTCCATCGCTAGAACGACTTGACACTTAAATAAAGTTTCTTTCCTTTCCTCCGCCTTTCAGGCAGGTCATTCCGCTGACAAAGGGCGCACTCTACCGTTTTGACCAACAAAGCATTGGATCCCGTCAGCATGAGCTCACTATTTCCGGTTGTTTATCGTAGAGAAAGCAAGAACATGCTCAATGTTGCCAAGCATAAATATTAACTGTATTGTTTTGTGCGATATGGAAGTGACCGGCGGAATCAAGCGGAAGTTTGACCATCACGGATCACCGCAATCGCTAGCGTACTTAAAGATGTAATCTTGCTGTTATTTAATTATTCAGTAAATCAAAATGAAAGATCACTTAGCTGGAACACAAAACACAAACAAAGTGACTGTTAGTAGTAAGAACCAAAAAAGCAAGGAGAATAAATCAGTTGTGTTCGATTTCCGGTACGTGGTTTTGGAAATGGCTAAACAAACCTAAGCGGTGTTGCGCCCGAGAATGAACAAAGGCCTCAACATCTAGCACCCAACTTTTATGGAAACTTGTTCCCTTTACCGCTTTTCTCGCAGAATGGTGGCTTTCATATTCAATGGCCGTGGATTTTCCGGCCTGTTATAGCGTCTTAGTAGTGTTACAACGAGCATATCTCATTCTCTTTGAATGACCTCCCAAATACTGTATAGTGTCCAAACTTTTTTCACATTTGGTCGTGTGTGATGTTACGAAAGGGCGTAAGCATTACTGACACATGAAGTTTCTAAAGAAGCACCCTCTTGAGGAAACACGATTTTTTTACTGATCTCTTGTCATCATAAACGACTCGTGAATTGTTATGAGCGATGATTTAATTACATCAACTGCTTGTTTTCCTTTAGCCTTATTCGAGCTTTACAAGGGCGAAAAAAATCTATCCATAAAGAAAGTTAAATACGGGGCATAGAATTTCTAGAGTCGCTCAGATATCACCCGATCCCTAAGTTGCTAGAAAAAATAAAGCGAGGCTGTTAAAAGAAGCTTAGTCGCGCGCCAAGGATTTTCATTCTCCCTCTTGTTTCAGTTGCTTACACGAGTGATTTCCACCTTTCTAAAGTTATCTTATTGGCAGTGTTGAGAAAATCGACTTTATCGCAACCACACCTAGAAATTTCAGTTGAGCTGACGGACGCGATTGACCCACAATTTGAACTAAATTTGGACAGAGATGACAAGTTTTCTAATTCAGTGATTATTTGAAATATCCATTTTATAGAAAGAAACTTAGCAAGCTAACTCACCAGTTACAATCGCAGTAAACCGTCAGCGTCCAGAAGCAAGATCCAATGTCATTTGCCGAATGCTACTTACTGAAAATGTATTTTGGCACTTCAGTGCGTGAACACTGCAACAGTGTATTGGCACGGTTTTTTCAAAATGGATGCTAATTAAATCATTTGCTATCGATGGACGAAAGAAATAAGGATATGAAGATAAATAGATTTCGTGGCCAATATTTTTCTCACAAATGCAGGAAAGATGAGTGGTGGAAACAGATTTCGTGTGTTAATTGCTTCCGTTACTCTGAACTAAAATTGCAATGAGCTTTGCAAACAAAAAGGGTTAACACTAAGTGAAGCAAAAAATGATGTATTAACGGATGTTGCTCCAGCATTTTCGCGATAAATCGGCATTGAAGTTTAAAAGAAAAGCTAGTGTGGCGCGGTCATGGGTTAATGCTGCTCTTGCCTTTACTAAAAGACTATCTCGAATCGAAAGTTACATTCATTTGATGCCCCGTATCTTCTTAGACATTAGGAAATTAATGAAAGTAGTAAAGAGAATTCTGTTGAGAAGATTTACTTCAACTGATAGGTTTTTGAAAGATAGATAGACTTAGCAAAACCAAGCGCAGGGTTAAGATCGTCTAACCAACACCGTCGCACGGGTTGAATAGAATCGAATTGCGTAAATTGCGTAAATTGGGCGAAGGGTGTCTTAAGAGGTACTGCTGATACACCCTTTGAAAACCCTTTGAGACCATCTGTTAGACCATTTGTCCAAAAGTTTTCCAAAGAACGTGAAAAGTTACGTAAACGAATACCTCCAAAACCGCTCAACCCAAAAAGTGGAGCACGATGTTTGTCGCCAGAATGGGAGGCAATCACGAATGAAAACGAAAGGTCTCGAAACAAAAATGCATATGTAGTAACGTACACAAGAGCAACATTCTCGACAAATTTCAGCCATCTGCACAAGCAAAATGGACAGGTGAATCAGTCTGGTGTCTTTTGGATGACGAGAACGCTTTAAACACCTGCATTTACATACGCCAAATTTTTCACTTCTGGAATTCTTGTACAAGCGTGACTGACTGCATCTAATGTTGTTCGTGAGCCAACTAAATCACCCAAGGCTCTTAAATGGAAGATAAAAATAAAAGGCTTGAATCTGTGTTTACATGAGTAGTCCCTAAATTTGCTTAGGTAAATTATCGCGAAACAAGCTTTTTCTCGAAAAATAGGAAGGAGTGATTTAGTATCAGGATAGTTCTCTAAACGGGGATAATGAAAAAGGGGACAAGTATTAGATCAGGTTGCAACGAGATGCTACAACCACATAGTACAATTCAACTCACCTTTGTGAATATACTATAGGGAGCAAATTGGTTGTGCTCAGGATGAAACCTTAATGCGTCTAACTCATACGCAAAAATGAAATTTTAAAGAGCACAGTAATGCTTTTAAGTGAAAGAGACTTGGTACGCGGAAATCATGTCTGCATTCCCTTGACCTTTTTTGGAGAGTAAGGCTTGCGAGACATTCAAGCGCCTGAACAAGTGAAGTCCCAAACACTTAACGACACATTCCTTCCGGATTGTTCCCGAATCAAAAAGATGGAATTGAAGGAAGAGACGATAAAAAAACTGCGCTTCCACGGATGTGAAAAACAAAATGTAATAGCTGACACATTTTATTTCGTGAACGGAATTCTAGAAATACGCGCCGACGGGTTAAGCACCGACAGTAATTTCTCTGAAGGAGCTTTGGCGGGAAATCTTAAAGATACTCGATAAAGTGATGAAATCGACGAATGTAAATTCATTTTAGAATATATACATTTAACCTTACTCAATCGCAGTACTATTGTAAATCGTGGTCCTGATACTCACTCATAGGAAAAATAAGAGAATTCAAGGAATGCCTTCCTAACGCAGTATTGCGGCGCTTTATCCGAGGATTCTTTTGAGAAGAGGATTATTGGCAAAATTCAGCCGAAACCAAATTAGATACCTTGACGTATTGCGATCGAAAACTGTATTGTATGCTTGTGCTTGCCGCGATAATTCCTCTTAAGTCGCATTAGCGCTAGCCTGGCGGGGCTATTTTGGTGATCTCATTATGGCTTTGACATGTATCATGTCAGATTTCTAAGGACAGCAGAATGTTTATTTTCAGTCTGGGTATGAGCAACAAATTGAAAGCACCTGCATGGATAAGAGAACAATGTCTGGAAAGTTTTCGTGTGGTAGAACATGTCTTAAAAATAAACATTTATTTTTAAGATCTATCCTAAAAATACTAGTTGCTGAAAAAGCTTAAATTAGAGCAACTAGCACGATCTGCATTGCGTACAAGAGACAAACTACAGCTCTGCAGTGAAAGGAAACCGGCAATGATTTTGACATGTTTTTGTTGTTGCGAACTGGAAGGCAGACAACTTTGGAAATCAGTAAGTTTTATCACTCAGCATCAGAGTAAAATAAAGTGTCACAGCTCAACTGACATAGCCCTTAAACTCTTGATTTATTCCGATGGAGTATTACACTATCATTATAATTCAGTTTTACTGAATGAGGGGCTCGTAAGTTCCACATACTGAGCACCGGTTGAGAGGTAGACATCAGGTTTATCTTAAAGTTACTTCACAAGAGCGTAAGAATGACCCAATTGGATCTTAAACTTCACACCCTAAGGACAGAAATTTGGGGTTTGTTCGATGGACCGTATTCCGGAATACGAATACATGGAATAGATGTTAGATGTCATTCGTTTTTATGGAGACACATTGAACTTGTCAAACAACTGTTACTTAAAAATGCAGTTTTAAACATATCTTTATTATCCTTGTTTCTTAAAACGCCAGACATATCGTTTTAAACAATCACTCCACGTATTTTTATTCCGGAATAGGGTCAATCGAACGCACCCTAAGTTGGCCTTTATAACATAAAATATTCACGAGCTCAGGCAAAATTTCACTCCCACGTTAATGGATACTCGCTTTACGACAGTGTCGTAATTTTTTTCTCAATTTCTGCCTATATTTACATATTTACACAAATGAAAAAAGACTGATGAAGGATACCCATGTGTTATCCAGTTTATAACATCAGTGGCCATTAACCGAAACTGTCAAATGAGATGATTGATTGATTACTCCAATGCTCAAAGGAGAATATTTTGTTTTGTTTGAAACAACTCACCCAGTTCGGTGGAGCCCCCTAGTTAAACAGCTAACTTCAAAAATTTGTAAAGATACAAAATAAATACAGTCAATCTTCAATGCAGTAAATTCATAACCATGCAAGTTAAGACTTTCAGGCTTGGCTCTGACGAACAGTCACTACGAAAAGCCCGTTGACTACGATGCTGTAGTTCAGCTTTCTGCGGAAAGATACACCTAAAGAATGCTTCTTGTTGTGTTTGACGAAACACAAAATTGAAAAAAAGATAAAATCTAGAATAATTTTATCCTAGTTTTATAATGCACATTGGCATCGCTTTTACGCAGCTTTGTTATATTTTGATGCAAAAAGAATGGCATTTAACTGCTGATATATTAAAACACGCTGACTCAGTTTGCCTCAGAATGTCGGAAATCACGTTTCCGAGGACTTGAAATTTAAAAAATTTCCGGAGGAGAATACCCCTGGACCACCTGCAGCTGATCATCGAACCCCCTTTACTAAAAACCTGAACCAGCCCCAGCAATTGTTTAAAACGAGGACAGAAAATAAAATGATTTCACCGAAGCTAGGAAAGCCTTAGTGACCGAATGAACTTATTTTATGTATTACCGTTGTTCATTCTCTTCTGAACTAGAGCTTAACAGATATTGTTAACGCAGAGCTGTCTGATGAAAGGTCGGAAAAAAGAGGAATTGAAACTCGAAATGTCGAAGAATCCAGACAGTAATCTGCTTTGCGACGTATGCGCCTTGAGCTCCAAGATCAAGGACTCAGCTATATGACATTGCTTAAATTCAAAAAAATCCGTATTCACAGTCCCGCCGATAAAATAAAGCCTCTGCAACGAAACTTCGTGAAAGGACCTTTG